>NC_053128.1:34236205-34323705 GCF_010015445.1 Perca fluviatilis | reverse complement strand
TATATTTATGTATTTGTACGTGGAGCGTGTACCTGAGCCTTGGAGATGGACAGATGTGTGTATTTGTACGTGGAGTGTGTACCTGAGCCTTGGAGATGGACAGATGTGTGTATTTGTATGTGGAGCGTGTACCTGAGCCTTGGAGATGGACAGATGTGTGTATTTGTACGTGGAGTGTGTACCTGAGCCTTAGAGATGGACAGATGTGTGTATTTGTACTGGAGTGTGTACCTGAGCCTTGGAGATGGACAGATGTGTGTATTTGTACGTGGAGTGTGTACCTGAGCCTTGGAGATGGACAGATGTGTGTATTTGTACGTGGAGCGTGTACCTGAGCCTTGGAGATGGACAGATGTGTGTATTTGTACGTGGAGCGTGTACCTGAGCCTTGGAGATGGACAGATGTGTGTATTTGTACGTGGAGTGTGTACCTGAGCCTTGGAGATGGACAGATGTGTGTATTTGTAATGCGGAGTGTGTACCTGAGCCTTGGAGATGGACAGATGTGTGTATTTGTAACGTGGAGTGTGTACCTGAGCCTTGGAGATGGACAGATGTGTGTATTTGTAATGCGGAGCGTGTACCTGAGCCTTGGAGATGGACAGATGTGTGTATTTGTAATGCGTGAGTGTGTACCTGAGCCTTGGAGATGGACAGATGTGTGTATTTGTATGTGGAGCGTGTACCTGAGCCTTGGAGATGGACAGATGTTGTATTTGTACGCTGGAGTGTGTAACCTGAGCCTTAGAGATGGACAGATGTGTGTATTTGTACTGGAGTGTGTACCTGAGCCTTGGAGATGGACAGATGTGTATGTATTTATGCGTGGAGCGTGTACCTGAGCCTTGGAGATGGACAGATGTGTGTATTTGTACGTGGTGCGTGTACCTGAGCCTTAGAGATGGACAGATGTGTGTATTTGTACGTGGAGTGTGTACCTGAGCCTTGGAGATGGACAGATGTGTGTATTTGTACGTGGAGTGTGTACCTGAGCCTTGGAGATGGACAGATGTGTGTATTTGTATGTGGAGCGTGTACCTGAGCCTTGGAGATGGACAGATGTGTGTATTTGTACGTGGAGTGTGTACCTGAGCCTTGGAGATGGAGTACATCACGGCGACGGCGCTGAACGGAGTCAGGTGGTAACAGCCTCCGTGGAAGTTCACCTGCAGACAGACAGCCAATCAGAGAGCAGCAGGAAGGAGAACTAATCAGACAGCCAATCAGAGAGCAGCAGGAAGGAGAACTAATCAGACAGCCAATCAGAGAGCAGCAGGAAGGAGAACTAACGTCAACTTAAAGGCTAACTACCGTCTGACGGTGGTTGCCTTTAAAGGTCCAGTGTGTAAGAGTTTCTCCCATCGTCCACACACACACACACACACACACACACACACACACACACACACACACACACACACACACACACACAGAAGAGAGACACACACACACACACACACACACACACACACACACACACACACACACACACACACACACACACACACACACACAGACACACGCGCACACACACACAGAGACACACACACACACACACACAGACACACACAGAAGAGAGAGACACACACACAAGATATTGCTGAGATATTTCTGAGATATTGCTGAGATATTTGAGTTATTGCTGATATATTGCTGAGTTGTTGCTGAGATATTGCTGAGCTGTTGCTGAGATATTGCTGAATTGTTGCTGAGATATTGCTGAGATACTGCTGAGATACTGCTGAGATATTGCTGAGATATTGCTGAGATATTGCTGAGATATTGCTGAGATATTGCTTAGATATTGCCGAGATATTGCTGAGATATTGCTGAGATATTGCCGAGTTCTTGCTGAGATATTGCTGAGATATTGCTGAGATATTGCTGAGTTGTTGCTGAGATGTTGCTGAGATATTGCTGAGATATTGCTGAGATATTGCTGAGTTGTTGCTGAGTTGTTGCTGAGATATTGCTGAGATGTTGCTGAGTTGTTGCTGAGTTGTTGCTGAGTTGTTGCTGAGATATTGCTGAGATATTGCTGAGATATTGCTGAGATATAGTTGATCAGAAAGGTGAGCAGATACCTGACACTGTCTGCGGAAGACGATGCAGGGGTGAGCGAGGACGTTCTCGGTGAACAGACTGCAGACACACAAACAGGTTATTTACAGACTTTTATTCTGAAAATCCTCTCTGCTTCATTAGTCTGAGTAGCCTGTCAGAGCTCTGGGACAGATCACATGACCAAAAACAATTATTAAATGTTTATAAAAGAAGAATTTAACTTCCAACCAACCTGACGAGTCCGATTCCAAATCCTGCAAATCGATTCAGCTGCTCTGAAACAACAAAAACATTAATAACATTAATAACAGATTAATAACATTAATAGCAGATTAATAAACAGAATCTGATTGTTTTACAGTTTTCAGCGGTGATCCAGGAGGATAACCTGCAGTATTTATCAGATTGTTTTTATGGTCTGGATATAGATATGTTAAGAGTTTTATTTCTTAACTCTAGAGACTGTGTCCCTGATTATAACAGACTCATAATGTCTCAAAATATAACAACAGAACCTGTCTTACAGACACAGAAATACAGACATAAATACATGTAGTTATTTACTGATTTATTGATACCTGAAGGGTAATTTCGGGAACTGGACTCTCTGTCTCCATGTTTGTGTCTGAGTGTCTGATGGAACAACAATCGGTGAACCAGGTCCAGTATTAAACCAGAACCGAGCTGTAATGTAACCCTAAAGGGACTAATGTTCAGCAGCAGTTAGAGTCCCTAAAAGTTCTGTTGTTGCTGCTGACAGTAGAGATGGCCCGATACCACTTTTTTGCTTCCCGATACCGATTCCGATACCTGAACTTGTGTATCGGCCGATACCGAGTACCGATCCGATACCAGTGTGTCATATATTTTATTATGTTTTAACAGCTGTATCCCTGTATGGATGTGATATTATTTCTATCAGGTTAAACTCTTTGTGAAACATGAACAAACACAAACAATGAATGCCGTAGAACTTTCTTTTATTCTCCAGTTTGACAGTCAGTTATAACGGAAAAGAACATAAATAAACTACTTTAATGTAGATTTTCTTTAGGGCTTTATTACGTGGTATCGGATCGGTGCATAAACTCCAGTACTTCCCGATACCGATACCAGCGTTTTAGGCAGTATCGGCGCCGATACCGATACTGGTATCGGTATCGGAACATCTCTAGCTGACAGACTCACATTATTATTCTAAGTGTCTGACAACATTATGGGATGGATCCCTACAGAGATAGACCTTTTAGTTAAAGAGTAAGATCCTTTTAGTTTAACATGAAACAGCCCCGAAATCACCATCACCAAACTCCACCAGACTCCATGTAAATAATCAGGACTTTTAGCGTGTATAGAGCCAGCATATCTCCACCAGACTCCATGTAAATAATCAGGACTTTTAGCGTGTATAGAGCCAGCATATCTCCACCAGACTCCATGTAAATAATCAGGACTTTTAGCGTGTATAGAGCCAGTATATCTCCACCAGACTCCATGTAAATAATCAGGACTTTTAGCGTGTATAGAGCCAGCATATTTCCACCAGACTCCATGTAAATAATCAGGACTTTTAGCGTGTATAGAGCCAGCATATCTCCACCAGACTCCATGTAAATAATCAGGACTTTTAGCGTGTATAGAGCCAGCATATCTCCACCAGACTCCATGTAAATAATCAGGACTTTTAGCATGTATAGAGTCAGCATATCTCCACATGTAAATGGGTGAATTAAGGGTTTATTTCAACCAAACCAGAGTGGTGATTGTTGGAACAGTGGAAAGATGAACCAAGACGGCTTTTGGTAGTTTTATTTAGTTTCTAATAAGTTAGAAACTTCTAAAAAGTCCTGATTATTTATATGGAGTCTGGTGTAGTTTGGTGATGTGATCTTGGGGCTGTTTCATGTTAAACTAAAATGACCTTACTCTTTAACTAAAAGCTCTACCTGTGTAGAATAATCACTCATTATTGAAGAGAATAATATGAAAGTTTATTCATAGAATAAGCTGAAACAAATGTTAAAGAAACAAATGAAATAGTATAAGAGAAGCTCGTTTTTAACTGAGCGTTAGCCTCGTTAGCTGGAATGTTCCATGTACTTCTAATGGTGCTAATTAGCATGCTACATATAGTTCCTATTATAGGATTAGCCTGCAAGCTAACGACCAGTTAGCCTTCAGTGTTTTCTTGTTGGCATGTTAGCCTGCTAGTTAGCTCATTACAGGACCTTCCGTTAGCCTTGTAGCCGTTAATCTGTTCACTTTACATTGAAACATTAGCCTGTTAGCCTGACAGCTAACAACCTGTCAGCTTGATATAGCTACATGGTACTATAAGCCTGTTAGCCTGTCAGCTTGATATACATGGTAGTATTAGCCTGTTAGCCTGTCAGCTTGATATACATGGTAGTATTAGCCTGTTAGCCTGTCAGCTTGATATACATGGTAGTATTAGCCTGTTAGCCTGTTAGCTTGATATACATGGTAGTATTAGCCTGTTAGCCTGTTAGCTTGATATACATGGTAGTATTAGCCCGTTAGCCTGTTAGCTAACCGTTCTCCGTCCCTCCCCACCGACCTACCAGCGGGCGGTCCGCCGGGCTGTGGAGCCTCCCAGGCGGCAGCGGGACCTCCGGGACCCCCCAGCGGCTCTTCGAGCTGCGGTGTCCGGTCTGTGTGGTGCAGGTTGCGGCTGCCCGGGATGTCCGGAGGGCTGGTGACCCAGTGGTGGTGCTGCAGCTCCGCGGGGCCTCCAGCGCTTCTGACCGGGTAGGAGGCTCCGTACAGCGGGTCGTCGCGGCCGCGGTACCCGAGCCCATCGAAGCTGTCCGGCCGCCGGGAGGCCATCGGAGGGTCGCTGCGGGGCAGACTGCGGGGGGACCGGGGTAAACCGACGTCAACACGTCCCGGGAGAATAACGGGATGAATAAGTTAAAGGAGGAATATTTGACCCACAGCTAAACAACATCCACCTGTCACCCGGATGTTGTTCTTCTTCTGCTCTTCTTCCGGCAGCTTGGCGGTGTTACAGCTAATTACCGCCCCCTACAGACGGCCTGCAGCCCCCTCCCTCTGGAACTCCCCACCCACTAGAGCAGGGCTGTCAAACTCAACTTCCCAGAGGGCCACACTGGAAAATAAGAATCACATCAAGGGCCAGACATGTTTCTTCTTCTTCTTCTTCTTCTTCTTCTTCTTCTTCTTCTTCTTCTTCTTCTTTAGAGTTTAACGGCAGTTGGCATCCAAGTCGTTGCATTACTGCCTCCTATTGGTAATTACCCATTACCTATTTATTCATGTCAATACTATACTATAATTTCCTAAATAATCCAGTACCTTTCAAAAATGCAAATAAATATTGCCGTCCATTCATGGTAACTCCACTTTCAAGAACATCTGTGAACCTGAGTTCCACTGGTCCTAATTTAGTTATCCAGCAAACATGACCCCTCTCTCTCGAATGTATTTCCTGCACGACATCAGGACATGCTCCACTGTCTCCATTTACTCACACAAACTACAATGACCAGTCAGATGTTTTCCCAACATAAAAAGTGTACTGTTCAACCTACTGTGACCAATTCTCAGTTTGCTGATAAGTACTTGTTCTTGTCGGTTAAACCCACTGTACCTCACCCCTCCTTGGCCTACTTTAGCTTGTATCATATGCAATTGTCTCCCTTTATTTCCACCATCCCAATACTGTTGCCACTGTTTGGAAATTTCTTCCCACACAATGCTTTTCCCCTCTGATTTTAATAGTTTAGTATTCAGTTCTACACTTCCCTTCTTGACCGCCTCCTTTGCCAATTTATCCACTGGTTCATTACTCCTGCCTGAGCAGGGACCCACATGAACACCACAGTCACACCCTGATCAACGAGCCTTGAATTTGTAAACAAAATGTCATACACTAGTTCTTGGTGATACCTGGCTGATCCTGATTTGAGACTCGACAGCGCTGACACTGAGTCACTACAAATGAGTACATTGGGCACCATCACCTCCTCCACCCATCGTACAGCTAATAGAAGGCCAATCATTTCAACTGCATACACACTTAAATAATCTGAAGTTCTCCTACTGACTCCAGTCTGATAACTGGGAATCACCACTGCAGCCCCCGTTGCTCCTGTCAGTAAATCAAGCCATCAGTAAACAACTGTACATAATCACCATAGTTTCTATCTCTATAGTTGTAGTATTCTTGAACTATGTCTACTGTCTTATTCCTGCGCTTGATATTCAGCAGCTCCAGATCCACACAAGCAATATTCAGCATCCAGGCTGGCCTCACAGGCCACAGAACTACTACACCAATCACAACCGTTGGGGAGGACGCTACACCAATCACAACCGTTGGGGAGGACGCTACACCAATCACAACCGTTGGGGAGGACGCTACACCAATCACAACTGTTGGGGAGGGCTCTACACCAATCACAACCGTTGAGGAGTGCTCCTACACCAATCACAACCGTTGAGGAGGGCTCTACACCAATCACAACCGTTGAGGAGTGCTCCTACACCAATCACAACCGTTGAGGCGGGCTCTACACCAATCACAACTGTTGGGGAGGGCTCCTACACCAATCACAACTGTTGAGGAGGGCTCTACACCAATCACAACCGTTGAGGAGTGCTCCTACACCAATCACAACCGTTGAGGCGGGCTCTACACCAATCACAACTGTTGGGGAGGGCTCTACACCAATCACAACTGTTGAGGAGTGCTCCTACACCAATCACAACCGTTGAGGAGGGCTCTACACCAATCACAACCGTTGAGGAGTGCTCCTACACCAATCACAACCGCTAGGCGGGCTCTACACCAATCACAACCGTTGGGAGGGCTCCTACACCAATCACAACTGTTGAGGCGGGCTCTACACCAATCACAACCGTTGAGGAGTGCTCCTACACCAATCACAACCGTTGAGGCGGGCTCTACACCAATCACAACTGTTGGGGAGGGCTCTACACCAATCACAACCGTTGAGGCGGGCTCTACACCAATCACAACCGTTGAGGCGGGCTCTACACCAATCACAACTGTTGAGGAGTGCTCTACACCAATCACAACCGTTGAGGAGGGCTCTACACCAATCACAACCGTTGGGGAGGGCTCTACACCAATCACAACCGTTGAGGAGGGCTCTACACCAATCACAACCGTTGAGGCGGGCTCTACACCAATCACAACCGTTGGGGAGGGCTCTACACCAATCACAACCGTTGGGGAGGGCTCTACACCAATCACAACCGTTGAGGCGGGCTCTACACCAATCACAACCGTTGGGGAGGGCTCTACACCAATCACAACCGTTGAGGAGGGCTCTACACCAATCACAACCGTTGAGGAGGGCTCTACACCAATCACAACCGTTGAGGAGGGCTCTACACCAATCACAACCGTTGAGGAGGGCTCTACACCAATCACAACCGTTGAGGTGGGCTCTACACCAATCACAACCGTTGAGGCGGGCTCTACACCAATCACAACCGTTGAGGTGGGCTCTACACCAATCACAACCGTTGAGGCGGGCTCTACACCAATCACAACCGTTGAGGCGGACTCTACACCAATCACAACCATCGAGGCGGGCTCTACACCAATCACAACCATCGAGGAGGGCTCTACACCAATCACAACCGTTGAGGAGGGCTCTACACCAATCACAGCCATTGAGGAGGACTCTACACCAATCACAACCGTTGGGGAGGACTCTACACCAATCACAACCGTTGAGGAGGGCTCTACACCAATCACAACCGTTGAGGCGGGCTCTACACCAATCACAACCGTTGAGGCGGGCTCTACACCAATCACAACCGTTGAGGCGGACTCTACACCAATCACAACCGTTGAGGAGTGCTCCTACACCAATCACAACCATTGAGGCGGGCTCTACACCAATCACAACTGTTGGGGAGGGCTCTACACCAATCACAACCGTTGAGGCGGGGCCTACACCAATCACAACCGTTGAGGCGGGCTCTACACCAATCACAACTGTTGGGGAGGGCTCTACACCAATCACAACCGTTGAGGAGGGCTCTACACCAATCACAACCGTTGAGGCGGGCTCTACACCAATCACAACCGTTGAGGAGGGCTCTACACCAATCACAACCGTCGAGGAGGGCTCTACACCAATCACAACCGTTGAGGTGGGCTCTACACCAATCACAACCGTTGAGGCGGGCTCTACACCAATCACAACCGTTGAGGCGGACTCTACACCAATCACAACCATCGAGGCGGGCTCTACACCAATCACAACCATCGAGGAGGGCTCTACACCAATCACAACCGTTGAGGAGGGCTCTACACCAATCACAACCATCGAGGAGGGCTCTACACCAATCACAACCGTTGAGGAGGGCTCTACACCAATCACAGCCATTGAGGAGGACTCTACACCAATCACAACCGTTGAGGAGGGCTCTACACCAATCACAACCGTTGAGGCGGGCTCTACACCAATCACAACCGTTGAGGCGGGCTCTACACCAATCACAACCGTTGAGGCGGACTCTACACCAATCACAACCGTTGAGGCGGGCTCTACACCAATCACAGCCGTTGAGGCGGGCTCTACACCAATCACAGCCGTTGAGGCGGGCTCTACACCAATCACAACCATTGAGGAGAGCTCTACACCAATCACAACCGTTGAGGAGGGCTCTACACCAATCACAACCGTTGAGGAGGGCTCTACACCAATCACAGCCATTGAGGAGGGCTCTACACCAATCACAACCGTTGAGGAGGGCTCTACACCAATCACAACCGTTGAGGAGGGCTCTACACCAATCACAACAATTGAGGAGGGCTCTACACCAATCACAACAGTTGAGGCGGACTCTACACCAATCACAACCGTTGAGGAGGGCTCTACACCAATCACAACCGTTGAGGAGGGCTCTACACCAATCACAACAATTGAGGAGGGCTCTACACCAATCACAACAGTTGAGGAGGGCTCTACACCAATCACAACAGTTGAGGCGGGCTCTAAACAGCAAAATCAGCATACCCAAATTAACACTGTCAGATTTAATTTCAACCCTTTTAAAGTGTCTATATGGGTCCACACCACAAGTGTTAATTTAACTCTTTTTGGAGTGTTGGTACTTTAACTCTGCTTTGGTGTCATTTTTGACTCTTTGGGGTTTTAAATATAAAATTATAAAAACCCCCCCTTTTTTTTTTTTTTCACCATTTTTTTGTTTTTTTTCTTTCTCCCGGGGCTTTTTTTTTCCCAACCCCCCCCCACCCCCAAACCCACCACAAGGTGGTATCCCCCCCTCTTCTGGTATTTTTTTTTTTTTTAAAGTTTGCTGAAATAAAGGTGGACATATCTTATGTTTTACAAATAAACATTTATTTAAATACTTGCACCACAAAAAACTGAAATTACATTAAAAAATGTAACAATATGGAACAATATATGTCCTTTCACTCTCATTAGAGTATTGCTTTTGAAATGGTCTAAAGTAAGTTAACTGGTCAACAAAAATCAAAGCATGTCCATTACTTTGTTCCCGTATACAGTATGCATGAAAGTGTTCATCGAAATAAAATGTATCACCAGCAGAGGCTATAATTAAAGCACGCTGTTCATGTAATATTATATTACAGATTTTGTTGAATACAGGTAGGTCATTGGATGTTCCAGTGCATACAAACAAATCACTCTGGTTCTCTGTGCCATAATTTCTGACCCAACTTGCAGTTGAAACATTTGAACATGGATCCAAATTTAATGTTTAATGATGAGTAATTCTCCACCTTCCAAGCTATCAATGCTTTTCATTTTCAAAGGACCAATCTGAAACCGCTTAAAATAATAATTTTCGTAGTAAAATGCCAGTTGACGCTGGTGTTGCTTTACAAGAGATTTTGTAAGATTTTTAAAATTTTTAACAGACTTTTTTTTTTAAATTGTGTTTTGCTTCAAATCGCATACACCACATATGTATAAGAGGGCCAATTTTTTTGATACACCGTGGATAATGAATCATTAAGTGGTGTTTGGGAATCAATTTCTTATCAAGGAACAATGTTTTGAACATGTTATGGTGGTCACAAATCAAATGTTTTAGGTATCATGCCATCAGTAAGGACGGGAAAATACTATATTGACACTTTGTATCAAGAGGAGAACTAAGTTCCAGTGATTGTTGTTTCTTTTGACCACATAACCAAAGATAAGTGGCGTATTTCGGAGAATACACCATGACTGAATGGCGTTTAAACCTAAGTGCTTGCTGTTATCATCAATTTTTAAGCCACTTGGTTTGTTTTTACGTTCCAGATGACCATAATTAAAACTGTATATCCTGTCCGACAATGTGTTCAAAGATATTTATCCATTTTTGATCAGGTACTGAAAAAATAGCTTTAACTCATACTGCACGATACCTTCTAACAAATCATGCATGATATCCACAGTGAAATTGTCAGTGCTGTGAAAATATTGTAATGTATTGAAAACACAAGTTTTTTTAACACCATAAACAGCAGGTAGAGAAGGATCTTCACTTAGTGCATTGCAATGTTCAATATGAAGCTCTTTGGAGTGTAGAATTAGTCCAGGGCTATCCTCAGTAAATACAGACTGAATTTCTTCCTTGTTCGTCAGACAGAACCTACAACATTGTGCTGCACTGAAAGATTCAACAAAACCAAGCAAGCCAATTAAAGCAAGATTGTCTCCTGTGACTTGAACTACAGAGCCAAACAATGGTTCATCAATAAAAGGAAGTTGGATTCCTTTTGTTTCTAAAATATTCAAATCGTCAATTAGAGGCTTTAGTATTTCTTCGAAACCATAATCTTGTGTATAGAACAGAGTTGCCAGATGCACATTCATAAGTACAGAGTTCACCTTATGTGGGAGATTTTTTAGTGTAAAATAAACACAACCAAGTTTGTGGTTCCCCTTGTTAGAACCTAAAGGGTTAGCAGTTTCAAAATCATCATAATAAAGCAAAATCTGTAGAGCATGCCTCTGTTTTGAGAAGAGGATGGTTTTGATATATAACCCATCATTAATATCTTTATATACCCCATTTTTGCAGTGTTTCTCTTGTAAGAAGCACTCTCTGCTTTCACTGTTTTTGAAAATGGATTTCAGTGTACCTAAAATGGGGACATACGTGTACTTGTCTGTGACAGGAATTTGACTAAATGCACCTGTAGTTCTATCTCTACGTGTATCCATTCTCACACCAAGGACTAACTCTTTAGGCTCAACTATTTCCCATTTTTCTTCATAATATTTTTGCCTCTTCCTCTCTGTGTTAAATGTTGAAAAAGGATTACCTAATTGATTCAAACTGTGCTCTATTTTCTTATGAATTTCTGACTCTTTGGTTTCAGAAGAAAATGTTTGGAGAACTGCTTCTCGTGCTTGACTTTGAACATCACTAATAACTTCCTCCACTGAACAAACTATTGTTTGGACAGTGCTTTGAGAAATACCAGAGGTTAGCAAGTGTGCAACAATTGAACCGCACATTCTTTCAATTGTGTTCTGTGTGATAACAGGAGGAACCTGTAACATGGATGCAGCAGAGGTTGTTGGCTGATCACAAGAAAATTCAAATTCAAAATGTCTTTGTGTGGCCACTTCCTGATTGACTGGTTCATCATTATGAACAGTGTTCAAGTGCTTTCTGAAGCCATTGTATGTACAAAAAGATGAAGGACATCCTTGCTCTCCACATTTCAAACGAAGGTTTTTAGCTGCATATAATCCATGCTGAAATTTTAAATGTTGACAAAGGACTGAACAATTTTTGTGGTGCATTTTACAAACAAAACATGTGAACATACTCAGACAGTTTTTCTAACTGTGCTCCAACCTTTCTGAACTGGTTTCCCTTTTAATGGTCTTGCAGTAGTCATGCTCTCAGTTCCTTGATCCGTGGGGTTTCCTTTGCATTTCCAACATCGATGTTGTACACTGTCGTTTGGATGAAAGTGTAGAATGTGGAAAGCGCTTCATCATAGGAGAGACTGAAGACATAGTGAGCTTTGAATAGCACATCAAAAGCAGCCACTGATGTCTGAGCCTTGCATGGGATAGCTTTCTGGTCCACAACAATACAGAACCTTTGGATGTTCTTCTTTTGCTCTCTGGTGCAGAGGAGGAAAGGCTGTCTTGCATCAACTTTATCCAGGAATGTGGTGAGGCTGGCTCCTTCCTGAAGTTTCAATGACACATTCATGCATATACTTAGCATAACATACTAGATTAGCAGCAAGAGGGGAGGAATAAGATGAGAAGAAGATAGGAAGAGAATGAGGAAAGGAGGAAGCGAGCTTGTGACCGGGAGGTCGTCGGTTCAATCCCCTGGACTCCCTCATCACTACCACTGAGGTGCCCTTGAGCAAGGCCCTTAACCCCAACCGCTCCAGTGGAGCTGCTCAGTGGCAGCAGATCAGACTGTGGTTGTACTGGGCAGCTTCCAGTATGAATGTGATCAGGTCAGACTGTGGTGGTACTGGGCAGCTTCCAGTATGAATGTGATCAGATCAGACTGTGGTGGTACTGGGCAGCTTCCAGGTATGAATGTGATCAGATCAGACTGTGGTGGTACTGGGCAGCTTCCAGGTATGAATGTGGTCAGATCAGACTGTGGTGGTACTGGGCAGCTTCCAGTATGAATGTGATCAGATCAGACTGTGGTGGTACTGGGCAGCTTCCAGTATTAATGTGATCAGATCAGACTGTGGTTGTACTGGGCAGCTTCCAGTATAGATAATGATCAGATCAGACTGTGGTGGTACTGGGCAGCTTCCAGTATGAATGTTAGTCCAGATCAGACTGTGGTGGTACTGGGCAGCTTCCAGTATGAATGTGATCAGATCAGACTGTGGTTGTACTGGGCAGCTTCCAGTATGAATGTGATCAGATCAGACTGTGGTGGTACTGGGCAGCTTCCAGGTATGAATGTGATCAGGTCAGACTGTGGTGGTACTGGGCAGCTTCCAGTATGAATGTGATCAGGTCAGACTGTCGTCGTTGCAAATGAGAAGTTGCAAATGAGAAGTTGTGTTACCTTGAAGGAGATTTGAAGGAGATGCACGTCGTCTCTAACTAAATCAGCACTATGGACAGCTCTCCGATCAATGAACGACAACGCTAACATAACGTTTAACAGTCAACGGCACTGGAGCCATGTTATCAGATCCTACAGAGTCACATATTTTCATATCACATGTCAACGATTTCAGCCAAATTAAACCTCCGAATCAACTACAATCAGCTACAAAGAGCGACATCATCATCCCACATGGCCCGACCAATTCATGCATTCAAGACACAACACAACTTTGAGTTTCAATTTAATCGTCCACAGAGGTCACTACACCACTACACCACTACACACACACACCTGTGACTGTCCTGGACACTCATCATCACACACCTGTTCAGGTGAGCTTAGTTTCTCCCCTGATGGTTATTACTGCTGTTACTGTGTGTAATTGCTTCTAATATGCTGGTTTTATGTGCTGATTTGATTGCTTATCTGTTTTTAATGAGAAAAATGTGCTGTTTTTACTGTGAAGTGTAACAAGAAGTCCATTCATAGTTTTATTTTTGATTTTATTTAAATTATATATTATATAAATTATTCTTTATTGTATAATAATACAAACAATGAAGGCCGAGTGTGTGTTTGTACATTAGTCAAAAAAGACGTTTTGACAGCTTTGCGGTCGAGACAATATACCTATATATAACAATATAAACCTTAAAACATAACAGACTTCTCTGTATTGGTCCTTCTGGGAGGACTCCTGCAGGACGTTAGATTTCAGCAGCGTACAAAACACTTAAAGAGGTAAAAAAAAATACAGTATAAGAATAACAATAAACCTTTAGCTAAATATAGGAAGTAAACAAAAAGTAAATAAACAGTAAAAAACAATAAAACTACAGATAAATAAACATATATATAATATATAGGACTGTGTATGGCATTGTGCAATTACACAGTGATTAAATGACATTTAGCATCAATAAATGAGCAGTGAAGAGCAGTTAGAACAGCGTGTCCGTCAGAAGCTAACAGCTTAAAGCCGATGTGGGGGAAGTCCTTTCATAATAATATAATAATAAATTAATCATTTATAGTTATGTTTTATTCTTTATTTTATTTTGAAGGACATGCTTAATAAAGGAGAAATGTACAGACATAAACAGACAGACTGCTTTCCTCCAGTCTGAGACAAAAAAACTAAATCTCTCCAACTAACCCCCAGGAGAGGGAAAAGGGCATTATAAAAAAAAACTCGAAAAAAGAATCTGAAAAAGGGCCAAAAATGTCCAAGAAATCAACAAAAATCTCGAAAAAATGATCGCAAAAAAATTTAAAAAAGCAAAGATTTTTTTTGTTGAAAAAAATAACTAGAAAAAGGGAACAAAAAGGTCTAAAAAACTGTGGAAAGGGGCTTCTGGCCTCTGGCTCCTCCAGGAGAGCATGCCGCACATGTAATAATAATAATAATAATAATAAATTAATAATATTATAATAATAATATAATAACAAATTAATATAATAATAATATACTAATAATATAATACTAATAATATAATACTAATAATATAATAATAAAATATATTAATATAATAATATAATAAAATAATAATATAATAATGAAATAATAATATAATAATGATTATAATAATAATAATAATAATATAATAAGAGCCAAGTCCTTGGCAGCGGCCAGGGTTTGACTATGACCCGTGGGCCCTTTGCTGGATGTCCCCCCAACATATTTTATTCTCATATTAAAGACTTCAGACGAGACGACGAGTTTCTTCATAAACTTTATTCAGATTTCTTTCAATGATTCCAGCATTTGAGACATTAAAACATTTTAATATTCTGATAAACAGTTTCCTTCACAGACAGAGAGAGAGACTTCACACAGAGACACTAATCTCTCATCCAGTAACGGGAATCTGGCCCTGCAACCTGATTGGTCCAGTGGTGTAGCTCCGCCCACCTCTCAGTCTGAATCAACACAAGAAGAAACAAACTACTACAAGAAATCATCAATGACATCAACGGAGGTTAATTTTAGTCAGAAACAGAAGATTATTAAAGGACAACTTCGTTTTTTTTTTTTATCACCCTGGACTCAATGTCTCCATGTCTGACAAACCCACCAGACTCCATGTAAATAATCAGGACTTTTAGCGTGTATAGAGCCAGCATATCTCCACCAGACTCCATGTAAATAATCAGGACTTTTAGCGTGTATAGAGCCAGCATATCTCCACCAGACTCCATGTAAATAATCAGGACTTTTAGCGTGTATAGAGCCAGCATATCTCCACCAGACTCCATGTAAATAATCAGGACTTTAAGTGGTTAGAGCCAGCATATCTCCACCAGACTCCATGTAAATAATCAGGACTTTTAGCATGTATAGAGCCAGCATATCTCCACCAGACTCCATGTAAATAATCAGGACTTTTAGCGTGTATAGAGCCAGCATATCTCCACATGTAAATGGGTGAATTAAGGGTTTATTTCAACCAAACCAGAGTGGTGATTGTTGGAACAGTGGAAAGATGAACCAAGACGGCTTTTGGTAGTTTTATTTAGTTTCTGTCCACTTTGAATGAAGTGTGTTTTACGATGATGAAAGTCCTGATTATTTACATGGAGTCTGGTGGGTTTTAGTGGACTCTAACTGCTGCTGAACATTAGTCCTGTAGGGTTACATTACAGCCTGGTTCTGGTTTAATACTGGACCAGGTTCAGATTGTTGTCCCATCAGACACATGGGGACAGAGAGTCCAGGGTGAAACCCTTTAGAGAAGTTTGACTTTAACGGTCTTCTGTCCCTGGACCTCCGTCTCAGACTCTAAAACAGTTCATAAGTTTCCCTCCAGATCAACACTGGCCTCCAGTCTGCGTCAGGACGTCCCGCCACGTTAAGGCAGCGCGTGGCGTGTCGGGGTTAAGGCCGACGGTGGCGACAAAAACACAAAAACACAAAAACAAAACGGGTTAAAAAGTTATTTTAGTGAATTTCATTCATGAAATGTTTGTGATTTAAGAAGCGACTCAAGGCTTCGTGATGATTGATATATTTTTTTTTAAACTGTAAAAAGTTTGTTTTTTATTTTGAAAATCAAAGACAATTAATGTGATGTTTTTGTAAAACATCTCAGCTCCGATTGGCCGGCTCACAGGCCAATGGGAGTTCTTAAAAAAAGAAATGTAAGGACGATGTTGTGAACAGTCTTAAAAGATAAACTGTCTGAAGATTATTTTGTTATTTCAAAGTAAAATGTTAGTTTTAATAAGTTTAATAAATCAAAACTAAACGAACACATTCCTAATAACTGATAATCTAATGTTTACAATGTTATGATTGATCAGATGCTAACAATGCTAACTACAGAATAGCTACGGACGCTAACATCTTGGCACTAAAAATGAAATAAGACCGATTGACAGGATTTGGCCAATCAGAACCGTCTGAGATGATCTGAGCTGTGATTGGCTGGCTCGCCAACCAACAGGAGTTCACAAAAAACAACTAAAAAACTCACCAACAAGTGTATGTATGTACGAACGGCTAACTACAGACGTTAGTGTTTAGTGTCTCGTTTTCTGCGCTAACTCAAATTGCTGCTAACGCTCTGGGATTTGTAGTTCCAGGCCGGCTAGCGTGCTAACGTTAGCGTTTTATTGATTGTGATCAGCAGAAATCAGACCCCTCAGACCGGATGCTAACTAGCGCGCTAGCTAGTGGCAGTGCTCGGTGATGTCGACGACCACGGCCTTCCGCCAGCTGAACAGGAAGTAGCCCATGCCGGCGCCGGCTGCCACGGCGATGCAGAGGTAGGCGTTGTAGGTCATGAAGACGAGCATCAGGAAGTAGCTGACCACCACCTGCAGGATGTGCAGCAGCGTCTGCAGGAAGTGGGCGGGGCTTAGCATCCGCTGCCTGAGAGGACGAGATGAGGGTTTAGCATTACTGTTAGCATCTCTGTTAGCATCAGTGTTAGGATCTCTGTTAGCATCTCTGTTAGCATCAGTGTTAGGACCTCTGTTAGCATCAGTGTTAGCATCTCTGTTAGCATCAGTGTTAGCATCAGTGTTAGCAATAATTTTAGATAATGTTCTTTACAAGATGTCAGTGTTTTAACTCAGCTAGCCACAGTATTAGCTTCAGAGTTAGCATGTTCTTCCTGCTGAAGCTACAATCTGCTGATATCACAGATATAAAAAGCTAAGCTACAGTAAAGCTAAGCTACAGCTATGGTAAAGCTAAGCTACAGCTATGGTAAAGCTAAGCTACAGCTATGGTAAAGCTAAGCTACAGCTATGGTAAAGCTAAGCTACAGCTATGGTAAAGCTAAGCTACAGCTATGGTAAAGCTAAGCTACAGCTAAGCTACAGCTATGGTAAAGCTAAGCTACAGCTATGGTAAAGCTAAGCTACAGCTATGGTAAAGCTAAGCTACAGCTATGGTAAAGCTAAGCTACAGCTATGGTAAAGCTAAGTTGTAGTGAACCTTGAATGTTGTTGTTAGCGTTAGCCACGTACCCGACGGTCTTGTGCGTCTCCATGAGGACCGTACCATCTGCCCCGGGGAGGGGCATCGAGTTGTAGCGGACGTTGACCTGACTACGGCGCAGCAGAGACTCTCGGCCCATCTTCAGCCCCTCGTACAGGACGGCCAATAGGAACACTCCGATACACGCCCCCACCATCTCTGATTGGACCAGAGGAGGGGGGAGGGGCACACAGAGGCAGACAGAGAGAGAGAGAGACAGAGAGAGAGACAGAGAGAGACAGAGAGAGAGAGACAGAGAGAGAGGGAGAGAGAGACAGAGAGAGAGAGAGAGAGACAGAGAGAGAGAGACAGAGAGAGAGGGACAGAGAGAGAGGGAGAGAGAGAGACAGAGAGAGAGGGACAGAGAGAGAGAAAGAGAGAGAGAGAGACAGAGAGAGAGAGAGAGAGAGAGACAGAGAGAGAGAGAGAGAGAGACACAGAGAGAGAGAGACAGAGAGAGAGAGAGAGAGAGACAGAGAGAGAGAGAGAGAGAGAGACACAGAGAGAGGGAGAGAGAGACAGAGAGAGAGACAGAGAGAGAGGGAGAGAGAGAGAGACAGAGAGAGAGAGACAGAGAGAGAGAGAGACAGAGAGAGAGAGAGACAGAGAGAGAGAGAGAGACAGAGAGAGACAGAGAGA
This sequence comes from Perca fluviatilis, assembly GCF_010015445.1. Lineage (NCBI taxonomy): Eukaryota > Metazoa > Chordata > Actinopteri > Perciformes > Percidae > Perca > Perca fluviatilis. The sequence goes on along the minus strand of NC_053128.1, from coordinate 34,305,401 downwards.
GAGAGAGAGAGAGAGAGAGAGAGAGACAGAGAGAGAGAGAGAGAGAGACACAGAGAGAGAGAGAGACAGAGAGAGAGACAGAGAGAGAGAGACAGAGAGAGAGGAGAGAGAGAGACAGAGAGAGAGAGACAGAGAGAGAGAGAGACAGAGAGAGAGACAGAGAGAGAGAGAGACAGAGAGAGAGAGACAGAGAGAGAGAGAGAGAGAGAGACAGAGAGACATTAACAACATACATTAATATGAGCCTGATTTAGTAACGGTGTAGTAATGTGAAGTACTGATTTAGTAACGGTGTAGTAATGTGAGGTACTGATTTAGTAACGGTGTAGTAATGTGAGGTACTGATTTAGTAACGGTGTAGTAATGTGAGGTACTGATTTAGTAACGGTGTAGTAATGTGAGGTACTGATTTAGTAACGGTGTAGTAATGTGAGGTACTGATTTAGTAACGGTGTAGTAATGTGAGGTACTGATTTAACGTGGTAGTAATGAGGTACTGATAAAATGCGTGTAGTAATGTGAGGTACAGTTGTAACGGTGTAGTAATGTGTATGTTTAGGTATGATTGTAGTAATGTGTAAGTTTAGTAAGGTGTAGTAATGTGAGTACTGGTTAGTAAGGTGTAGTAATGTGATAAGTATAACGTGTAGTAATGTAGGTACTGATTGTAACGGTGTAATGTGAGGTACTGATATAGTACAGTGTAGTAATGTGAGGTACTGATTAGTACGGGTGTAGTAATGTGAGGTACTGATTTAGTAACGGTGTAGTAATGTGAGATTACTGATTTAATACGTGTAGTAATGTGAAGTTACTGATTTAGTAACGGTGTAGTAATGTGAAGTACTGATTTAGTAATGGTATAGTATTGTAGTACTGATTTATATATAGTAATGTGAAGTACTGATTATGTAACTGTGTAGTAATGTGAAGTACAGATATAATACCGGTGTAATGTGAGGTACTGATATAGAAACGGTGTAGTAATGTGAGGTACTGATATAGTAACGGTGTAGTAATGTGAGGACATTTGTCTGTATGTTTAGTACTAGTTTGTTATGTGAGGTACGTAAGTAGTAGATTATTAGTGTATAAGTAAGGTGTAGTGATAAGTAAGGTAGATGTGGTATGATATGACGGTTAGTTGTCTGATATAGTGGTGTAGTATGTGAAGTACTGAAGTGGTTATATGTGATGAAGTAATATAATGTTACTGAAAGTAGGTGTTTAGTACTGATAAGTAAGGTTGTAATGTGAAGATGATATAGTAAGTGTATATGTGGGATTAAGTAATGTAATGTGAAGTACTGTATAGTAAGTTAGTATGTGAGTACGATATAGTAAGTTAGTAATTGTACTGGTAGTTAATGTAGTATGTGATAGAAGTAGTGTAGTATGTGAATACTAGTAGGTGTAATGTGATACTGTTTAGTAAGGTGTAGTAATGTGAAGTACGATAAGTAAGGTTAGTAATGTGAAGTACTGATTTAGTAGGTGTAGTAATGTGAAGTACTGATATAGTAACGGTTAGTAATGTAGGTACTGATTCAGTAAGGTGTAGTAATGTGAAGGTACTGATATAGTAACGGTGTAGTAATGTAGACTGATATAGTACGTGTAGAATGTGAAGTACTGATATAGTAACGGTGTAGTAATGTGAAGTACTGATATAGTAACGGTGTAGTAATGTGAAGTACTGATTTAGTAACGGTGTAGTAATGTGAAGTACTGATATAGTAACGGTGTAGTAATGTGAAGTACTGATTTAGTAACGGTGTAGTAATGTGAAGTACTGATATAGTAACGGTGTAGTAATGTGAAGTACCTCCGGGGGAGTTGATGAGCAGCCCGGTGAACAGCAGCTCCACGTTGTTGTAGCCGAAGTAGAAGGTCATCGCCTAGGCAACCACAGCGTTAGCACGTTAGCTCCTCTTTATGACACCATGTATCAAGCAACCACAGCGTTAGCGTGTTAGCATGTTAGCTCCTCTTTATGACAGCATGTATCAGGCAACCACAGCGTTAGCACGTTAGCTCCTCTTTATGACAGCATGTATCAGGCAACCACAGCGTTAGCGTGTTAGCATGTGTTAGCTCCTCTTTATGACAGCATGTATCAGGCAACCACAGCGTTAGCACGTTAGCTCCTCTTTATGACACCATATATCAGGCAACCACAGCGTTAGCGTGTTAGCATGTTAGCTCCTCTTTATGACAGCATGTATCAGGCAACCACAGCGTTAGCGTGTTAGCATGTGTTAGCTCCTCTTTATGACACCATATATCAGGCAACCACAGCGTTAGCGTGTTAGCATGTGTTAGCTCCTCTTTATGACAGCATGTATCAGGCAACCACAGCGTTAGCGTGTTAGCATGTGTTAGCTCCTCTTTATGACAGCATGTATCAGAAAACCACAGCGTTAGCGTGTTAGCATGTGTTAGCTCCTCTTTATGACAGCATGTATCAGACAACCACAGCGTTAGCATGTTAGCATGTGTTAGCCCTATAACTGCCCCTGTGTGGGTACCCAGGCCTACTCACCATGCCCCCGTGTCCTCCGTGGTCCCCCCCGTCCCCCCCTCCCCCCCCGTGGTCGCCCCCGTGGTCGTGGCCGGTTGTGGGCGGGGCCACGGTGACGTGTTGGTGGTGGGCGTGGTCGGCCGCCATGGCGCTGTGGTTCATGTGGTCCATGTGGTTCATGTGGTTCATGTGGTCCATGGCTGCAACAAACACATTCACACATTAAGGGCAGTTGGTACGGTCCGATTTACACATTAAGGGCAGTTGGTACGGTCCAATTCACACATTAAGGGCAGTTGGTACGGTCCGATTTACACATTAAGGGCAGTTGGTACGGTCCGATGCGCACATTAAGGGCAGTTGGTACGGTCCGATTCGCACATTAAGGGCAGTTGGTACGGTCCGATTCACACATTAAGGGCAGTTGGTACGGTCCGATTCGCACATTAAGGGCAGTTGGTACGGTCCGATTCGCACATTAAGGGCAGTTGGTACGGTCCGATTTTTTTGCGTTCACACTGTCAACACACCAGACGGCCGCTTGGTTATTGGACAGAATATCTAAACTAGTTTAAATTAGTTTAAAGTAGTTTAAAGTAGTTTAAAGTAGCTTCTCTTCTATGAAAACAGGTCAGAATATTTCGCGGTCCTCTGGGTCCCCAAAATGCCCGTGAAGCGTGCTGGAACCAGACCGTGGTCTCACAGCCAACATTAACATTACTCTCTGGGTTCTGGTTCAGGTTAAAGGGTCTGAACAGGTCTAACATTACTCTCTGGGGGTCTGGTTCAGGTTAAAGGGTCTGAACAGGTCTAACATTACTCTCTGGGTTCTGGTTCAGGTTAAAGGGTCTGAACATGTCTAACATTACTCTCTGGGGGTCTGGTTCAGGGTAAAGGGTCTGAACATGTCTAACATTACTCTCTGGGTTCTGGTTCAGGTTAAAGGGTCTGAACATGTCTAACATTACTCTCTGGGTTCTGGTTCAGGTTAAAGGGTCTGAACATGTCTAACATTACTCTCTGGTTCAGGTTAAAGGGTCTGAACATGTCTAACATTACTCTCTGGGGGTCTGGTTCAGGGTAAAGGGTCTGAACATGTCTAACATTACTCTCTGGGTTCTGGTTCAGGTTAAAGGGTCTGAACAGGTCTAACATTACTCTCTGGGTTCTGGTTCAGGTTAAAGGGTCTGAACATGTCTAACATTACTCTCTGGGGGTCTGGTTCAGGTTAAAGGGTCTGAACATGTCTAACATTACTCTCTGGGGGTCTGGTTCAGGGTAAAGGGTCTGAACAGGTCTAACGTTACTCTCTGGGGGTCTGGTTCAGGTTAAAGGGTCTGAACATCTCTCTGGGGGTCTGGTTCAGCGTAAAGGGTCTGAACAGGTCTAACGTTATAACATCAACCAGTCTCCCATCTTCACTAGCAGCCTAAATAATTCATCATTAAGCTGATTTTAACTCAAAAATTAGGTATAACCCCAAATAAGTTAGGGTCACTGACCATAACTAAAAATAACCAGACCGATAAAGAACCCTGAGATTATATATATATATATATATAATATTATATATTATATAAATATTCTACATATAAATATTCTACATATTCTAAATATTCTAAATATTCTATGTATTGTAAATATTCAAAATATATATATTATATATATTCTACATATTCTAAATATTCTAATTATAAATATTCTATGTATTGTAAATATTCAAAATATATATATTATATATATTCTAAATATTATATATATTCTAAACATTAAATATATTCTAAACATTATATATATTCTAAATATTAAATATATTCTAAACATTAAATATATTCTAAACATTATATATATTCTAAATATATAAATATTCTAAATATTATATATATTATATATATTCTAAATATATAAATATTCTAAATATTATATATATTCTAAACATTAAATATATTCTAAACATTAAATATATTCTAAACATTAAATATATTCTAAACATTAAATATATTCTAAACATTAAATATATTCTAAACATTATATATATTCTAAATATATAAATATTCTAAATATTATATATATTATATATATTCTAAATATATAAATATTCTAAATATTATATATATTATATATATTCTAAATATATAAATATTCTAAATATTATATATATTATATATATATATTTGGGTTCTTACCTCGGAGGGACCCAAAGCGCGGTGGACTCCTCTGAGAGACGGAGAGACGACTGAAAGCCGGTGACACGAGTGACCGTAACCGGGGTAACAGCGTGAGGTCACTAACCAGACGCCCTGCTGTAATCTGATTGGCTGTCAGGCCCCGAGGCTATGGGAGGCCCAGCGAGCCAATCGGAGCGCTGCGAGGCACCGTCTGCTGTCAGCCAATTAGATCACAGCAACATTAACATTTACAGGAAGGCCAGCCATCGCCGTCGGCAACACTTACTTCCTGTTTTCTGTTTGGATGAGTCAGCATCACTTTGAGTTAAAATCTGTGTGTGTGTGTGTGTGTGTGTGTGTGTGTGTGTGTGTGTGTGTGTGTGTGACACACAGAGACACACACACACACACACTCTCTCTCTCTCTCAGTTGTCCAGCTCTCATCTGATGTATATATTGTATTCTATGTTATTGTATTCTATGTTATTGTATTGTATTCTATGTTATTGTATTCTATGTTATTGTATTGTATTCTATGTTATTTTATTGTATTCTATGTTATTGTATTGTATTCTATGTTATTGTATTGTATTAGATGTTATTGTATTGTATTAGATGTTATGTTATTGTATTCTATGTTATGTTATTGTATTCTATGTTATTGTATTGTATTAGATGTTAATGTATTGTATTCTATGTTAATGTATTGTATTCTATGTTATTGTATTAAATGTTATTGTATTGTATTCTATTGTATTGTATTGTATTTTATTGTATTGTATTCTATGTTATTGTATTCTATGTTATTGTATTGTATTCTATGTTGTGTTGTTGTTCTATGTTGTTGTATTGTTTTATGTTGTTTATTGTATGTTGTGTTATTGATGTTTGTAGATGTTGTGTGTTGATGTTGATTGTGTGTTGTTGTGTTGTTCTTATGTTGTATTGTATTCTATGTTGTTGTGTTGTTGGTTGTTATATGTTGTTATTGTATTGTTCTATGTTAATGTGTTTATTCTGTTATTGTAGATGTTATTGTGTATGTTGTGTTATTGTATTGTATGTTTGTATTGTATCTATGTTGTTAGATGTTGTTATTGTTGATATTAATGTTATGTTGTGTTAATTATGTGTTGTTCATGTTATTGTATAGATGTTTGTATTGTATTAGATGTTATTGTATTGTGATGTTTGTGTTCTATGTTTTGTGTTGTATTCTATGTTGTTATTGTATTTTTGTTATTGATTGTTTCTATGTTGTTATTGTATTAGATGTTGTTGTATTGTATTCTATGTTGTATGTATTGATTTTGTGTTATTCTATGTTGATGTGTTATTTATGTTGTATGATGTTGTTATAGATGTTGTGATTCTATTTTATTGTATTGTTTCTATGTTATTATTCTATGTTATTTTGTATTCTATGTTGTTATTAGATGTTATTGTATTGTATTCTATGTTGTTATTGTATTGTTCTATGTTAATGTATTGTATTCTATGTTAATGTATTGTATTCTATGTTATTATTAGATGTTGTTATTGTGTTGTATGTTGTTATTGTATTGTTCTATGTTATTGTGTTGTATTCTGTGTTGTTTATTGTATTCTATGTTGTGTTATTGTATGATGTTGTGTGTTATTAGATGTTTTGTATTCTATTGATGTTATTGTTCTATGTTATTGTATTCTATGTTGTTGTATTCTATGTTATTGTTTCTATGTTATTGTTCTATGTTGTTGTGTTGATTTGTGTGTTATGATGTTATTGTGTTGTATTAATGTTGTTGTATTGTTGTTATTGTATTTATTCTATGTTATTGTGTTCTATGTTGTTATTAGATGTTATTGTATTGTATTCAATGTTGTTATTGTTGTATTCTATGTTATTGTATTCTGTTATTGTATTGTATTCTATGTTTATTGTATTCTGTTATTGTGTTGTATTCTATGTTATTGTGTTCTATGTTATTGTGTTGTATTAGATGTTTTGTTTATGTTTGTTGTATATGTTGTTGTATTTATGTTATTGTATTGTATGTTATTGTATTGTATGTTATTGTATTGTTAATGATTAGATGTTGTATTGTATTAGATGTTGTGTTGTATGTTTATTGTGTGAGATGTTACTGTATTCTATGTTGTTTTTAGATGTTACTGTATTGTATTAGATGTTACTGTATTGTATTAGATGTTATTGTATTCTATGTTATTGTATTGTATTCTATGTTATTGTATTGTATTCTATGTTATTGTATTAGATGTTATTGTATTCTATGTTATTGTATTGTATTCTATGTTATTGTATTGTATTAGATGTTACTATATTGTATTCGATGTTATTGTATTGTATTCGATGTTATTGTATTGTATTCTATGTTATTGTATTAGATGTTACTGTATTGTATTCGATGTTATTGTATTGTATTCTATGTTATTGTATTAGATGTTATTGTATTGTATTAGATGTTATTGTATTGTATTCGATGTTATTGTATTCTATGTTATTGTATTGTATTAGATGTTATTGTATTCAATGTTATTGTATTGTATTAGATGTTATTGTATTCTATGTTATTGTATTCTATGTTATTGTATTGTATTAGATGTTATTGTATTCTATGTTATTGTATTGTATTGTATGTTATTGTATTGGATGTTATTGTATTGTATTCTATGTTATTGTATTAGATGTTACTGTATTGTATTGTATTCTATGTTATTGTATTAGATGTTATTGTATTGTATTCGATGTTATTGTATTGTATTCGATGTTATTGTATTAGATGTTATTGTATTGTATTCGATGTTATTGTATTGTATTCTATGTTATTGTATTAGATGTTATTGTATTGTATTCGATGTTATTGTATTGTATTCTATGTTATTGTATTGTATTCTATGTTATTGTATTCTATGTTATTGTATTCTATGTTATTGTATTGTATTCTATGTTATTGTATTAGATGTTATTGTATTCTATGTTATTGTATTCTATGTTATTGTATTCTATGTTATTGTATTGTATGTTATTGTATTCTATGTTATTGTATTGTATTCTATGTTATTGTATTCTATGTTATTGTATTCTATGTTATTGTATTCTATGTTATTGTATTAGATGTTATTATGAACTCATCATGTGTGTCTGTGTGATGCTGAAACAGCTGAACTCCTCTCGTCTTCACCGTGACCTTCCTGCTGATAGAAGATGCTGTGCAAAGCATTGTGGGTCAGAGAAGCCAGGAGAGCATGCTGCCAGTACAACATCCTGGTACTTTAGACAGGAGAGCATGCTGACAGTACAACATCCTGGTACTTTAGACAGGAGAGCATGCTGCCAGTACAACATCCTGGTACTTTAGACAGGAGAGCATGCTGCCAGTACAACATCCTGGTACTTTAGACAGGAGAGCATGCTGACAGTACAACATCCTGGTACTTCTGACATCCAGGTTACATCTCTACAGTCAGAGACAGTAAGGAGAAGGGCTTACCTGGAGCACGCGACAGCCCGCAGACAGCAGACAGCTAGGGGAGGCGAGCACGAGGCACTGTCTGACAGGAGGGAGAGGGGAGAGAGAGAGGGAGGGAGAGAGGGTAGGGAGAGAGAGAGAGGAGAGAGAGAGAGAGAGGTAGGGACAGAGAGAGTGAGGAGACAGAGGTAGGGACAGAGAGAGAGGAGAGAGAGAGGTAGGGACAGAGTAGGGGACAGAGACAGAGAGAGGTTAACAGCCAAAAAACTGATAAAAGGACAAACTTCACACACACACACACATTTAGTTCCATCTGATGTATATATTGTATTTAGTTGTATTCTATATTATTGTATTGTATTCTATGTTATTGTATTCTATGTTGTTGTATTGTATTCTATGTGTGTATTTGTATTCTATGTTATTGTATTGTATTCTATGTTATTGTGTATTATTGTATTTATTGTATTCTATGTTATTGTATTGTATTAGATGTTATTGTATTGTATTCTATGTTATTGTATTGTATTCTATGTTAATGTATTGTATTCTATGTTATTGTATTAGATGTTATTGTATTGTATTAGATGTTATTGTATTGTATTCTATTTTATTGTATTGTATTCTATGTTATTGTATTCTATGTTATTGTATTGTATTCTATGTTATTGTATTAGATGTTATTGTATTGTATTCTATGTTATTGTATTGTATTCTATGTTAATGTATTGTATTCTATGTTAATGTATTGTATTCTATGTTATTGTATTAGATGTTATTGTATTGTATTAGATGTTATTGTATTGTATTCTATGTTATTGTATTGTATTCTATGTTATTGTATTGTATTCTATGTTATTGTATTGTATTAGATGTTATTGTATTGTATTAGATGTTATTGTATTCTATTAGATGTTATTGTATTCTATTAGATGTTATTGTATTCTATGTTATTGTATTGTATTAGATGTTATTGTATTGTATTAGATGTTATTGTATTGTATTAGATGTTATTGTATTGTATTCTATGTTATTGTATTCTATGTTATTGTATTAGATGTTATTGTATTGTATTCAATGTTATTGTATTGTATTCTTGTTATTGTATTCTGTTATTGTATTGTATTCTATGTTATTGTATTCTGTTATTGTATTGTATTCTATGTTATTGTATTCTATGTTATTGTATTGTATTAGATGTTATTGTATTCTATGTTATTATTGTATTAGATGTTATTGTATTGTATGTTATTGTATTGTATGTTATTGTATTCTATGTTATTGTATTGTATGTTATTGTATTCTATGTTATTGTATTAGATGTTATTGTATTGTATTAGATGTTATTGTATTGTATTAGATGTTATTGTATTCTATGTTATTGTATTGTATTAGATGTTACTGTATTCTATGTTATTGTATTAGATGTTACTGTATTGTATTAGATGTTATTGTATTCTATGTTATTGTATTGTATTCTATGTTATTGTATTGTATTCTATGTTATTGTATTAGATGTTATTGTATTCTATGTTATTGTATTGTATTCTATGTTATTGTATTGTATTAGATGTTACTATATTGTATTCGATGTTATTGTATTGTATTCGATGTTATTGTATTGTATTCTATGTTATTGTATTAGATGTTACTGTATTGTATTCGATGTTATTGTATTGTATTCTATGTTATTGTACTTAGATGTTATTGTATTGTATTAGATGTTATTGTATTGTATTCATGTTATTGTATTCACGTTATTGTATTGTATTAGATGTTATTGTATTCTATGTTATTGTATTGTATGTTATTGTATTGTATTAGATGTTATTGTATTCTATGTTGTTGTATTGTATGTTATTGTATTGTATTCGATGTTATTAGGCCATTCGCTAAGTTATTGTATTAGGATGTTCACTGTATTGTATCTGATAAGCTATTGTGCATTGTATTCTGCTATTGTATTAGATGTTAATATTGTATTGTATTAGATGTTAATATTGTATTGTATTCATGTTAGCTTGTATTGTATCTCTATGTTATTGTATTAGATGTTATTGTATTGTATTCATGTTATTGTATTGTATTCTATGTTATTGTATTGTATTCTATGTTATTGTATTGTATTCTATGTTATTGTATTCTATGTTATTGTATTCTATGTTATTGTATTGTAATTCTATGTTATTGTATTAGATGTTATTGTATTCTATGCTATTGTATTCTATGTTATTGTATTCTATGTTATTGTAATATTCTATGTTATTGTATTGTATTCTATGTTATTGTATTCTATGTTATTGTATTCTATGTTATTGTATTCTATGTTATTGTATTAGATAAGTTATTATGAACTCATGTGTTCAGGTGGATGCTGGAAACAGCTGGAACTCCTCCTCTCGCCTTCACCTCGTGGACCTTCCTGTTGATAGAAGATGCTGTGCAAAGCATTGTGATCAATTGCTTCCGTTCAGTTACATGGCAGTACAATGTGTAGAATACAATACAATAGAATACAATACAATAACTTAATACAATACATAAATTAATACATACATCTAATACAATACAATAACATCTAATACACATACAATAACATCTAATACAATACAATACATAGAATACAATACAATAACATAGAATACAATAACATAGAATACAATACAATAAAATAGAATACAATACAATAACATCTAATACAATAACATAGAATACAATACAATAACATAGAATACAATACAATAACATCTAATACAATACAATAACATAGAATACAATACAATAACATCTAATACAATACAATAACATAGAATACAATAACATAACATCTAATACAATACAATAACATCTAATACAATACAATAACATAGAATACAATACAATAACATAGAATACAATACAATAACATAGAATACAATAACATAGAATACAATACAATAACATAGAATACAATAACATAGAATACAATACAATAACATAGAATGTATGGATACAATATATACATCAGATGAGAGCTGGACAACTGAGAGAGAGAGAGTGTGTGTGTGTGTGAAGTTTGTCCTTTTATCAGTTTTTATTGGCTGTTAACTCTCTCTCTCTCTCTCTCTCTCTGTCTCTCTCTCTCTGTCCCTACCTCTCTCTCTCTCTCTCTCTCTGTCTCTCTCTCTCTGTCCCTACCTCTCTCTCTCTCTCTCTCTCTCTCTCTGTCCTCTCTCTCTCTCTCTCTCTCTCTCCTGTCCTACCTCTCTCTCTCTCTGTCCCTCCATCTCTCTCTCCTCTCTTTCTCTCTCTCTCTCTCTCTCTCTCTCTCTCTCTCTCTCTCTGTCCCTACCTCTCTCTCTCTCTCTGTCCCTACCTCTCTCTCTCTCTCTCTGTCCCTCCATCTCTCTCTCCCTCCCCCTCTTTCTCTCTTTCTCTTTCTCTCTCTCTCTCTCTCTCCCTCCTCTTTCTCTCCCTCCTCTCTCTCTCCCTCCCTCTCTCTCTCTCTCTCTCTCTCTCTCTCTCTCTGTCAGACAGTGTCTTCGGTGCTCGCTCTCCCCTAGCTGTCTGTTGTCTGCTGTGTGCTGTCTTGTCTCCTGGTAAGCCCTTCTCCTTACTGTCTCTGACTGTAGAGATGTAACCTGGATGTCAGAAGTACCAGGATGTTGTACTGTCAGCATGTTCTCCTGTCTAAAGTACCAGGATGTTGTACTGGCAGCATGCTCTCCTGTCTAAAGTACCAGGATGTTGTACTGGCAGCATGCTCTCCTGTCTAAAGTACCAGGATGTTGTACTGGCAGCATGCTCTCCTGTCTAAAGTACCAGGATGTTGTACTGGCAGCATGCTCTCCTGTCTAAAGTACCAGGATGTTGTACTGGCAGCATGCTCTCCTGGCTTCTCTGACCCACAATGCTTTGCACAGCATCTTCTATCAGCAGGAAGGTCACGGTGAAGACGAGAGGAGTTCAGCTGTTTCAGCATCACACAGACACACATGAGTTCATAATAACATCTAATACAATAACATAGAATACAATAACATAGAATACAATAACATAGAATACAATAACATAGAATACAATACAATAACATAGAATACAATAACATACAATACAATAACATAGAATACAATAACATAGAATACAATAACATCTAATACAATAACATAGAATACAATACAATAACATAGAATACAATAACATAGAATACAATAACATAGAATACAATACAATAACATAGAATACAATACAATAACATAGAATACAATACAATAACATCGAATACAATACAATAACATCTAATACAATAACATAGAATACAATACAATAACATCGAATACAATACAATAACATCTAATACAATACAATAACATCTAATACAATAACATAGAATACAATACAATAACATCGAATACAATACAATAACATCTAATACAATAACATAGAATACAATACAATAACATCGAATACAATACAATAACATACAATACAACAACATAGAATACAATAACATCTAATACAATACAATAACATACAATACAATAACATAGAATACAATAACATCTAATACAATACAATAACATACAATAACATCGAATACAATACAATAACATCTAATACAATACAATAACATCTAATACAATAACATAGAATACAATACAATAACATCCGATACAATGTAAATATAATACAATAACATAGAATACAATACAATAACATCGAATACAATACAATAACATCGAATACAATATAGTAACATCTAATACAATACAATAACATCGAATACAATACAATAACATAATACAATAACATCTAATACAATAACATAGAATACAATACAATAACATAGAATACAATACAATAACATAGAATACAATAACATCTAATACAATACAGTAACATCTAATACAATAACATAGAATACAGTAACATCTAATACAATACAATAACATAGAATACAATAACATCTAATACAATACAATAACATCTAATACAATACAATAACATCTAATACAATAACATGATACAATAACATAGATACATAACATAGAATACATAACATACATACAATACATACATACACATCTTACATACATAACTAGAATACATATCTATACAATCATAACTAGATACATCATACATACATACAATACAGAATACAATAACATAGATACAATACAATAACAAATACAATAACATATACATACAATACATTGAATACATCAATAACATCTAATACAATACATAGAATACAATAACATAGAATACATACAATAACATCTATACAATACAATAACATCTATCATACATACATCTAATACAATACAATAACATAGAATACAATACATCTTGGATACAATAACATCTAATGAGATACAATCATCTATACAATACATAACTCTATACATATTAACATAGAACATCATAATAGTACTCATATATACATACATACTTATATTTATATCATACTTTAACTGATACTACTTAGTCTCAATACTATAATCTCTATTATTTTTATTTTTTTTTGAATTTTTTTTATATATACATCGGATGAGGCTGGACAGTGGGGAGAGAGTGTGTTTTGTGTGTGAGTTTGTCCTTTTATCAGTTTTTATTGATTACTCTCTCTCTCTCTCTCTCTCTCTCTTTTTCTTTTCTTATATATATATATTATACTTTATTCTCCCTATCTATATATATATATATATTATATATATATTGTTTTTTTATCTATATATATATATATATATATATATGCATAAAAATCTATATAATATGATATATATATATATATATATATATGGTTTATTGTATGATTCTATATATATATATATTTAATATTGTTGTATATATATGTATATGTATATATATATATATATATATTATATGTTTTTTTTTTTAATATATTTTTTTTTTTTATTACTATAAATATATATATATATATATATATATCTCTCTGTCGGACAGTTGTGTTTTGGTTTGCAAGCTCTCCCTAGCATCTGCTGTCTGCTGTGTGCTGTCTTGTCTCCAGGTAAGCCCTTCTCCTTACTGTCTCTGACTGTAGAGATGTAACCTGGATGTCAGAAGTACCAGGATGTTGTACTGTCAGCATGCTCTCCTGTCTAAAGTACCAGGATGTTGTACTGGCAGCATGCTCTCCTGTCTAAAGTACCAGGATGTTGTACTGGCAGCATGCTCTCCTGTCTAAAGTACCAGGATGTTGTACTGTCAGCATGCTCTCCTGTCTAAAGTACCAGGATGTTGTACTGGCAGCATGCTCTCGTGGCTTCTCTGACCCACAATGCTTTGCACAGCATCTTCTATCAGCAGGAAGGTCAGCGGTGAAGGCGAGAGGAGTTCAGCTGTTTCAGCATCACACAGCACACATGATGAGTTCATAATAACATCTAATACAATAACATAGAATACAATAACATAGAATACAATAACATAGAATACAATAACATAGAATACAATATCAGAATACAATAACATACAATACAATAACATAGAATACAATAACATAGAATACAATAACATAGAATACAATAACATCTAATACAATAACATAGAATACAATACAATAATAACAATAACATAGAATACAATAACATAGAATACAATACAATAACATAGAATACAATACAATAACATAGATACAATACAATAACATCTAATACAATAACATAGAATACAATACAATAACATGAGATACAATACAATAACATCTAACATAACATGAATACATACAATAACATGAATACAATACAATAACATCTAATACAATAACATAGAATACAATACAATACAGTAACATCTAATCATAACTACATCAATACTATCATAACTCTACAATACATAACATGAATACAATCTCTAATACAATACAATATAGAATACAATCATCTATACATACAATACATTAATACATACATCTATACATGCAATAACATAGAATCATAACATGAATACATCAATAACATCTATACAATACATATTTAATTGATCATCTATAATACATAATCTTAATCTAACATATCATTTTATTTATTCTTTAATTTTACATTAATTTCCTTTTTATTTTTTTCTTTTTTATTTTTTTTTATTATTTTTATGATTTTTTTTTTTTTTTAATTTTATTGAATTATAATTCGATTTTTTTTTTTTTTTTTATTTTTCAAATAACTTTAGTTGTTATAATTTTTTCTTATTATGCAATAGGACTCATTTAATCATAGTACTTTTTTTTTCTTATACAATACATAGAATACATACATAAGGATACAATGTTGTCATGCATATAGCATAACATAGAGAACATACATAAATACATAATGACAATATATACCAGATGGGCTGACATGAGAGATGTGTGTGTGTGTGTGTGTCTCTGTGTGTCACACACACACACACACACACACACACACACACACACACACACAGATTTTAACTCAAAGTGATGCTGACTCATCCAAACAGAAAACAGGAGTAAGTGTTGCGCGGCCGATGGTGGCCTTCCTGTAAATGTTAATGTTGCTGTGATCTAATTGGCTGACAGCAGGCCGGTGCCTGACTGGCTCGATTAGCTCGCTGGGCCTCCCATAGCCTCGGGGCCTGACAGCCAATCAGATTACAACAGAGCGTCTGGTTAGTGGCTCACGCTGTTACCCGGGTTCACGGTCACTCGTGTCACCCGACTTTCAGTCGATCTCTCAAGTCTCTCAGAGGGAGTCCACAGCCTTTGGGTCCTCAGGGGTAGAACCAAATATATATATATAATATATATAATATTTAGAATATTTATATATTTAGAATATATATAATATATATAATATTTAGAATATTTATATATTTAGAATATATATAATATATATAATATTTAGAATATTTATATATTTAGAATATATATAATGTTTAGAATATATTTAATGTTTAGAATATATTTAATGTTTAGAATATATTTAATGTTTAGGAATATATTTAATGTTTAGAATATATTTAATGTTTAGAATATATTTAATGTTTAGAATATATATAATATTTAGAATATTTAAATATTTCTGGTTATTTCGGTATTTTTGAGTTAAAACTATGTATTTTTCTTAGTGAGATGGGAGACTGGTTGTGTTATGCGTAACCTGTTAGACCCTTTCGCTAACCAGACCCCCAGAGATGTTCAGACCCTTTAACCTAGACAGACCCCCGGAGTAGCGTTAGACCTGTTCAGACCCTTTACCTAGACCAGACCCCAGAGGAGTAATGTTAGACATGTTCAGACCCTTTAACCTGAACCAGACCCCAGAGAGTAATGTTGGACATGTTTCAGACCCTTTAACCTGAACCAGGACCCAGAGAGTAATGTTAGACCTGTTCAGACCCTTTAACCTGAACCCAGAACCCAGAGAGTAATGTTAGACATGTTCCAGACCCTTTACCCTGAACCAAGACCCCCAGAGAGTAATGTTAGACATGTTCAGACCCTTTAACCTGAACCAGAGGTAATGTTAGACATGTTCCAGACCCTTTAACCTGAACCAGAACCCAGAGAGTAATGTTAGACATGTTCAGACCCTTTAACCTGAACCAGAACCCAGAGAGTAATGTTAGACATGTTCAGACCCTTTACCCTGAACCAGACCCCCAGAGGTAATGTTAGACATGTTCAGACCCTTTAACCTGAACCAGAACCCAGAGGAGTAATGTTAACCTGTTCAGACCCTTTAACCTGAACCAGACCCCCAGAGTAATGTTAGACCTGTTCAGACCCTTTAACCTGAACCAGAACCCAGAGAGTAATGTTAATGTTGGCTGTGAGACCCGGTCTGGTTCCAACCGCGCTTCCGGGCATTTTGGGGACCAGAGGGACCTGAGAAATATTTCTGACCCTGTTTTCATAGAAGAAGCTACTTTAAACTACTTTAAACTTAAACTAATTTAAACTAGTTTAGATATTCTGTCCAATAACCAGCGGACGTCTGGTGTGTTGACAGTGTACTAAAAAATCGGACCGTACCAACTGCCCTTAATGTCAATCGACCGTACCAACTGCCTAATGTCGGTGACCCGTCCAACTCCCTTAATGTGTGAATCGGACCCGTACCAGCTGCCCTTTATGGGGTCCGGACCGTACCAGCTGCCCGTAATGTCGGACCGTACCAACTGCCCTTAATGTGTGCATCGGACCGTACCAACTGCCCTTAATGTGGATTGGACCGTACCAACTGCCCTTAATGTGTAAATCGGCCGGACGTACCAACTGCCCTTAATGTGTAGATGTGTTTGTTTGCAGCCATGGACCACATGAACCACATGAACCCACATGGACCACATGAACCACAGCGCCATGGCACCACACCCCACCACCAACCGTCACCGTGGCCCGCCCACACCGGCCCCGACCGGGGCGACCGCGGGGAGGGGGCGGGGGGACCACCGGAGGAGGAGGGGGCTGGTGAGTAGGCCTGGAGTACCCACACAGGGGCAGTTATGGGGCTAACACATGCTAACATGCTAGCTGTGGTTGTCTGATACATGCTGTCATAAAGAGGGCTAACACATGCTAACAGCTAGCAGCTGTGGTTTTCTGATACATGCTGTCATAGGGAGCTAACACATGCTAACTGCTAGCCTGTGGTTGCCTGATACATGCTGTCATAAAGAGGGCTAACACGTGCTAACTCGCTAGCAGCTGTGGTTGCCTGATATATGGTGTCATAAAGGGGCTAACACATGCTAACTGCTAGCGCTGTGGTTGCCTGATACATGCTGTCATAAGGGGCTAACATGCTCTCGCTAAGCTTGGTTGCCTGATATATGGTGTCATAAAGGGGCTAGCGTGCTAGCGCTGTGGTTCCTGATACATGCTGTCATAAAGGCTAACACATGCTAACTGCGCTAGCACTGTGGTTGCCTGATACATGCTGTCATAAAGAGGCTAGCGTGCTAGCGCTGTGGTTGCCTGATACATGCTGTCGTAGAGGGCTAACATGCTAACTGCGCTAACCTTGGTTGCTTGATACATGGTGTCATAAAGAGGGCTAGCCGTTTGTAGGCTGTTTAGCGATGACCTTCTGCTGGACAACAGCTGGAGCTCTGTTCACCGGGCTGCTCATCAACTCCCGGGGTACTTCCATTACTACACCGTTACTATATCAGTACTTCACATTACTACACCGTTACTATATCAGTACTTCACATTACTACACGTTACTATATCAGTACTTCACATTACTACACCGTTACTAAATCAGTACTTCACATTACTACACCGTTACTATATCAGTACTTCACATTACTACACCGTTACTATATCAGTACTTCACATTACTACACCGTTACTATATCAGTACTTCACATTACTACACCGTTACTATATCAGTACTTCACATTACTACACCGTTACTATATCAGTACTTCACATTACTACACCGTTACTATATCAGTACTTCACATTACTACACCGTTACTAAATCAGTACTTCACATTACTACACCGTTACTATATCAGTACTTCACATTACTACACCGTTACTAAATCAGTACTTCACATTACTACACCGTTACTAAATCAGTACTTCACATTACTACACCGTTACTATATCAGTACTTCACATTACTACACCGTTACTACACCGTTACTATATCAGTACTTCACATTACTACACCGTTACTATATCAGTACTTCACATTACTACACCGTTACTATATCAGTACTTCACATTACTACACCGTTACTGTATCAGTACCTCACATTACTACACAGTTACTATATCAGTACTTCACATTTACTACACGTTACTATATCAGTCACATTACTACTACTATATCTACCTCCATTACTACCGTTACTATATCTCTTCACATTACTACACTTACTATTCTCCTTCACATTTCTACACGTTACTATATCAGTACCTCCACATTTACTTATATTCATTGTTCACATTACGTTACTATTCTTCCTTACTACCGTACTTTCTTCCATTTACTACACTTACTATATCTACTTCACATTTACTCACGTTACTATATCTTTCACTCCTCACATTCTATTCCATTCCTTATTTCATTTACCTTCTTCCATTTCACTTCATGTGCATTCCTTATCCATTCCTATTCCATCCATTTTCGCCTTTCATTCTTATTTTCATTTTCACCTTCATGCGTATTTTCCTTCTTGCTTCTCTCCTTTCTCCATCTTCCTCCATTCTCATCCAGTCCTCCATCCATTTCTCTTGTCACATATCATCGTTTGTTGTATCAGTGTTCATGATTTCGTTCTATGTGTAGGTTGTGTGTCCTTTCTCCATGTCCTATTTGTATTGTGTGTCTCTCTGTCTCTTTCTCCTGTCCTTCTCTTTCGTTCTCTCCTCTCTGTCCTCCTCTGTCTCTCTCTCTGTCTCTCTGTCTCTCTGTCTCTCTCTCTCCTCTCTGTTCTTGCCTCCCCCCTCTGGTCCAATCAGGGATGGTTGGGTGTATATCGAGTGTTCCTAATACGGATCTATGGGGGCTGAAGATGGGCGAGGAGTCTCTGCGCCGTGGTCAGGTCAGTCGTACCGGCTGCGCTCCCGGGGCGGATGGTGTCGGTCCTCATGCAGAGGCCACGTCCGTCGCGTGGCTGCTTAACAACAACATTCAAGGTTCCACCATGGCGTACCATGTTACCTACCATAGCTGTAGCTTGGCTTACCATGGCGCAGGCTTGGCTTTACCATGGCTGTAGCCAGCACCATAGCTGTAGCTTAGGCTTTACCATAGCTGTAGCCAGGCGACTACCATAGCTGTAACTCGCTCCATAGCTGTAGCTTAGCTTTACCATAGCTGTAGCTTATCTTTACCATAGCGGCTAGCAACGCTTTACCATAGCTGTAGCTTGAGCACCTGGGGGCATAGCTGTAACTTGGCCACCATAGCTGTAGCCAGCACCATAGCTGTAGCTTAGCTTACCATAGCTGTAGCTTAGCTTTTACCATAGCTGTAGCTTAGCTACTGTGAGGCAGCATATCTGTGTTATCAGCAGATTGTGGCTTCAGCAGGGAAGAACATGCTAACTCTGAAGCTAATACTGTGGCTAGCTGAGTTAAAACACTGACATCTTGTAAGGAACATTATCTAAAATTATTGCAACACTGATGCTAACACTGATGCTAACAGAGAGTTAAGCTAACACTGATGCTAACAGAGGTCCTAACACTGATGCTAACAGAGATGCTAACAGAGATCCTAACACTGGATGCTAACAGAGATGCTAACAGTAATGCTAAACCCTCATCTCGATCCTCAGTCGGCACCGCGGATGCTAAGCTCCCGCCCACTTCCTGCAGGCGGCTGCTGCACATCCTGCAGTTGGTGGTGCGTACTTCTGATGCTTCGTCTTCATGACCTACAACGCCTACCTCTGCATCGTGGTAGCCGGGCGCCCGGCATTGGCTACTTCCTGTTCAGCTGGCGGAAGGCTTGGTGCGTCGACATCACCGAGCACTGCCACTAGCTAGCGCTGGTTAGCATCGGTCTGAGGGTCTGATTTCTGCTGATCACAATCAATAAAGCGCTAACGTTAGCACGCTAGCCGGCCTGGAACTACAAATCCCAGGCGTTAGCAGCAATTTGAGTTAAGCGCGAAAACGGCCACTAACTACTAACGTCTGTAGTTAGCCGTTCGTACAATACATACACTTGTTGGTGAGTTTTTAGTTGTTTTTGTGAACTCCTGTTGGTTGTGACCAAGCCAGCATCACAGCTCAGATCATCTCAGACGGTTCTGATTGGCCAAATCCTGTCAATCGGTCTTATTTCATTTTAGTGCCAAGATGTTAGCGTCCGTAGCTATTCTGTAGTTAGCATTGTTAGCATCTGATCAATCATAACATTGTAAACATTAGATTATCAGTTATTAGGAATGTGTTCGTTTAGTTTTGATTTATTAAACTTATTAAAACTAACATTTTACTTTGGAAATAACAAAATAATCTTCAGACAGTTTATCTTTTAAGACTGTTCACAACAGTCGCTTACATTTCTTTTTTAAGAACTCCCATTGGCCTGTGAGCCGGTAATCGGAGCTGAGATGTTTTACAAAACATCACATTAATTGTCTTTGATTTTCAAAATAAAAACAAACTTTTACAGTTTAAAAAAATATAAATCATCACGAAGCCTTGAGTCGCCTCTAAATCACAAACATTTCATGAATGAAATTCACTAAAATAACTTTTAACCCGTTTGTTTTGTGTTTTGTGTTTTTGCGCCACCGTCGGCCTTAACCCCGTAACGCCACGCTGCCTTAACGTGGCGGGACGTCCCGCACGGAGACTGGAGGCCAGTGTTGATCTGGAGGGAAACTTATGAACTGTTTTAGAGTCTGGACGGAGGTCCAGGGACAGAAGACCGTTAAGAGTCAAACTTCTTAAAGGGGTTTCACCCTGGACTCTCTGTCCCCATGTGTCTGATGGGACAACAATCTGAACCTGGTCCAGTAGTAAACCAGAACCAGGCTGTAATGTAAACCCTACAGGACTAATGTTCAGCAGCAGTTAGAGTCCACTAAAACCCACCGACACTATGTAAATAATCAGGACTTTCATCATCGTAAAACACACTTCATTCAAAGTGGACAGAAACTAAATAAAACTACCAAAAGCCGTCTTGGTTCATCTTTCCACTGTTCCAACAATCACCACTCTGGGTTTGGTTGAAATAAACCCTTAATTCACCCATTTACATGTGGAGATATGCTGGCTCTATACACGCTAAAAGTCCTGATTATTTACATGGAGTCTGGTGGAGATATGCTGCTCTATACATGCTAAAAGTCCTGATTATTTACATGGAGTCTGGTGGAGATATGCTGGCTGATACACTAAAAGTCCTGATTATTTACATGGAGTCTGGTGGAGATATGCTGGCTCTATACACGCTAAAAGTCCTGATTATTTACATGGAGTCTGGTGGAGATATGCTGGCTCTATACACGCTTAAAAGTCCTGATTATTTACATGGAGTCTGGTGGAGATATGCTGGCTCTATATACACGCTAAAAGTCCTGATTATTTACATGGAGTCTGGTGGGTTTGTCAGACATGGAGACATTGAGTCCAGGGGTGATAAAAAAACGAAGTTGTCCTTTAATAATCTTCTGTTTCTGACTAAAATTAACCTCCGTTGATGTCATTGATGATTTCTTGTAGTAGTTTGTTTCTTCTTGTGTTGATTCAGACTGAGAGGTGGGCGGAGCTACACCACTGGACCAATCAGGTTGCAGGGCCAGATTCCCGTTACTGGATGAGAGATTAGTGTCTCTGTGTGAAGTCTCTCTCTCTGTCTGTGAAGGAAACTGTTTATCAGAATATTAAAATGTTTTAATGTCTCAAATGCTGGAATCATTGAAAGAAATCTGAATAAAGTTTATGAAGAAACTCGTCGTCGTCCTGAAGTCTTTAATATGAGAATAAAATATGTTGGGGGACATCCAGCAAAGGGCCACGGGTCATAGTCAAACCCTGGCCGCTGCCAAGGACTTGGCTCTTATTATTATTATTATTATTATTATTATAATCATTATTATATTATTATTTCATTATTATATTATTATTTTATTATATTATTATATTAATATATTTTATTATTATATTATTAGTATTATATTATTAGTATTATATTATTAGTATATTATTATTATATTAATTTGTTATTATATTATTATTATAATATTATTAATTTATTATTATTATTATTATTATTACATGTGGCATGCTCTCCTGGAGGAGCCAGAGGCCAGAAGCCCCTCTTCCACAGTTTTTTAGACCTTTTTGTTCCCTTTTTCTAGTTATTTTTTTCAACAAAAAAAATCTTTGCTTTTTTAAATTTTTTTGCGATCATTTTTTCGAGATTTTTGTTGATTTCTTGGACATTTTTGGCCCTTTTTCAGATTCTTTTTTCGAGTTTTTTTTTATAATGCCCTTTTCCCCTCTCCCTGGGGGGGGGGGTTAGTTGAGAGATTTAGTTTTTTTTGTCTCAGACTGGAGGAAAGCAGTCTGTCTGTTTATGTCTGTACATTTCTCCTTTATTAAGCATGTCCTTCAAAATAAAATAAAGAATAAAACATAACTATAAATGATTAATTTATTATTATATTATTATGAAAGGACTTCCCCCACATCGGCTTTAAGCTGTTAGCTTCTGACGGACACGCTGTTCTAACTGCTCTTCACTGCTCATTTATTGATGCTAAATGTCATTTTAATCCACTGTGTAATTGCACAATGCCATACACAGTCCTATATATTATATATATGTTTATTTATCTGTAGTTTTATTGTTTTTTACTGTTTATTTACTTTTTTGTTTACTTCCTATATTTAGCTAAAGGTTTATTGTTATTCTTATACTGTATTTTTTTACCTCTTTAGTACTTATGCGGCTGCTGAAATCTAACGTCCTGCAGGAGTCCTCCCAGAAGGACCAATACAGAGAAGTCTGTTATGTTTTAAGGTTTATATTGTTATATATAGGTATATTGTCTCGACGCAAAGCTGTCAAAACGCGTCTTTTGACTAATGTACAAACACACACTCGGCCTTCATTGTTTGTATTATTATACAATAAAGAATAATTTATATAATATATAATTTAAATAAAATCAAAAATAAAACTATGAATGGACTTCTTGTTACACTTCACAGTAAAAACAGCACATTTTTCTCATTAAAAACAGATAAGCAATCAAATCAGCACATAAAACCAGCATATTAGAAGCAATTACACACAGTAACAGCAGTAATAACCATCAGGGAGAAACTAAGCTCACCTGAACAGGTGTGTGATGATGAGTGTCCAGGACAGTCACAGGTTTGTGTGTGTAGTGGTGTAGTGGTGTAGTGACCTCTGTGGACGATTAAATTGAAACTCAAAGTTGTGTTGTGTCTTGAATGCATGAATTGGGTTGGGGCATGTGGGATGATGATGTCGCTCTTTGTAGCTGATTGTAGTTGATTCGGGTTTAATGTTGGCTGAAATCGTTGACATGTGATATGAAAATATGTGACTCTGTAGGATCTGATAACATGGCTCCAGTGCCGTTGACTGTTAAACGTTATGTTAGCGTTGTCGTTCATTGATCGGAGAGCTGTCCATAGTGCTGATTTAGTTAGAGAGACCGGTACATCTCCCTTCCAATCTCCTTCAAGGTAACACAACTTCTCATTTGCAACTTCTCATTTTACCGACGGCGTAGTCTGACCTGATCACATTCATACTGGAAGCTGCCCAAGTACCACCACAGTCTGACCTGATCACATTCATACCTGGAAGCTGCCCGAGTACCACCACAGTCTGATCTGATCACATTCATACTGGAAGCTGCCCAGTACCACCACAGTCTGACCTGATCACATTCATACCTGGAAGCTGCCCAAGTACCACCACAGTCTGATCTGATCACATTCACTGGAAGCTGCCCAGGTACCACCACAGTCTGATCTGATCACAGTCATACTGGAAGCTGCCCAATACCACCACAGTCTGATCTGATCACATTCATACTGGAAGCTGCCTTGGAATTACAACCACAGTCTGATCTGATCACATTCATACTGGAAGCTGCCCAGTACCAACACACCACACCCACAGTCTGATCTGATCACATTCATACTGGAAGCTGCCCAGTACCACCACAATCTGGCTTCATACCTGGAGCTGCCCAAGTACCACCACAGTCTGGCTTCATACCTGGAAGCTGCCCAGTACCACCACAGTCGACCCTGATCCGTATCATACTGGAAGCTGCCCAGTACCACCACAGTCTGACCTGATCACATTCATACCTGGAAGCTGCCCAGTACCACCACAGTCTGGCTTCATACCTGGAAGCTGCCCAGTACCACCACAGTCTGACCTGATCACATTCATACTGGAAGCTGCCCAGTACCACCACAGTCTGATCTGACCCACATTCATACTGGAAGCTGCCCAGTACCACCACAATCTGATCCCAAAAAAAGCGCCAGCAAAACAGCAACATCTGATCACATTCATACTGGAGGCTGCCCAGTACCACCACAGTCTGATCTGATCACATTCATACACTGGAAGCTGCCCAGGTACCACCACAGTCTGATCTGACCACATTCATACTGGAAGCTGCCCGAGTACCACCACAGTCTGATCTGATCACATTCATACTGGAAGCTGCCCAGTACCACCACAGTCGATCTGATCACAGTCATACAAGCTGCCCAGTACCACCACAGTCTGATCTGATCACATTATACTGGAAGCTGCCCAGTTACAACCACAGTCTGATCTGATCACATTCATACGCGCGAAGCTGCCGGTACCACCACCAGTCTGGCTTCATACCTGGAAGCTGCCCGAGTACCGCCAGGTTTGACCTGATCACATTTCCATACTGGAAGCTGCCGAGTACCACTCACAGTCTGACCTGATGCACATTGGGGATTGCTTATGAGGAAGCTGCCGTACACACGTCTTCGTCACATTCATACCTGGAAGCTGCCCGAGTACTACCACAGTCGGCTGCACACACTGGAAGCTGCCGCAGTACCACCACAGTCTGATCTGTCCATTCATGCAACTTAGCGCCGTTACCACCAAGTCTGATCTGATCACATTCATACTGGAAGCTGCCCAGTACAACCACAGTCTGATCTGATCACATTCATACTGGAAGCTGCCCGAATTACAGCACAGTCACAATCCACCACACACGCAAATACACACAACACAGCCAAATGCCAGAAACACCTGCATTTACACACAGCACAACCAAATACATAGAAGCACTGCATACACACACAATACAACCAAATATAGAAACACACTGCATATACACACAACACAACCAAATACATGACACGCATATACACACAACACAACCAAATACAGAAACACTGCAAATGCACACAACACAACCAAGAAATATAGAGCGTACCAAATGCAAAACGATGCAAAGAAAAGCACACAAACCCCGAAAACAAATGCAACAAAAGCGCTGAATCAGATTCCACAACAGAAGTTCTCAGACCTCTAGAGGGGCAGCTAGGGGAACAGCTGAGTTTATGACCCCTTTTTTCTGCCTTTTATTTAGGAGTCGGGTATGGCTGCGTAGTAAAGAACTCCTGTCTCAATGCCCTTATTAATAATATAGTATATTAGTAATATACAGTCCTATGCTCTCGTCTCAGCCGGGGGCCTGAATTGCCGTGCTCGAGCTTCAGAGCTTTTCAAGAGTAAAGCTCGCGTCTAGTTCGGCTCGTCTTCGCTTTGGTGTTTTGGATGAACAGACTAAACAATCGCGGCAATCATGCTAATGAATATAATAGCAGCACCGTACGAGTGTCTTACTTACAACTCAATGGAGCAAGCAAAAGCAGTTTGTGTTTATTTGCATGCGGGATTTATTCAGTTTGATAAATCCACGGTATTGGCACGGTTTACTAAACGGGGAGGGATTATAAATAGTCTGTTTTGTATTTCAGAGCGAATTGCTCCACAATATAAATACAGATTGGTCCACTTATTTTTGTTGTACTTAATAGCAATATTACTTGAGGAGGTCTACACTTCAGTGATGCGCTTTCGGACGCAATTGTCCCTATAAAATTTTATTGTTGCTTAAACAAACGTCAACGTTAAACGCTGATGCAGTTTAAATGTTTTTATTACCACGAGTTTACAGACACGTCTCTGCTGATTGAGGTATCACTAACTGACCCAGGCCGAGACACACCCACCAAATGAGAAAACATATATCTCAAAGTATGAAATATTTACAGTCTATGATCTCACTGTTGCACACCGTTCTGATTGTAGATTGAACGTTCTCTCTCTCTCTCTCTCTCTCTCTCTCTCTCTCTCTCTCTCTCTCTCTCTATCCAAGACGTTAGTCTCTTCCCCCAGCCCCCCCAAAAAAAATCAGCTGTTCTTTTTGCTACAAGTGTAATATTGTGATTATTCAACAAAATAAGTGACCAATCTGTATTCATATTGTGGAGCAATTCGCTCTTGAAATACAAAAAACAGACTATTTATAATCCCTCCCTGTTTAGTAAAGCAGCAATTTACCGTGGGATTTATCAAACTGAATAAATCCCGCATGCAAATAAACACAAAACTGCTTTGCTTGCTCCATTGAGTTGTAAGTAAGACATCTGCTGAAAGGTTATTATATTCATTAGCATGATTGCCGTACTGTTTAGTTCAAAAACATCCAAAACACCAAAGGAAGACGAGCCGACCAGACGCGAGCTTTTATTTTGAAAAGTCGAAGCTCGAGCACGGCACCAGGCTCCTGGCTGAGACGAGAGCATAGACTGTATATTACTAATATATTATATTATGTTATTAATAAGGGCATGAGACAGGAGTTCTCTTTTTACTATGCAGCCATACCCGACTCTATTAAAGGATTGTTTGTTCGGTTGCCTTATTGCTGTTTGTGGTTTGATGTTTTATTGTGTATACGTGTGTTTATTTTGGTTTGTGTTGTTATTATTATTGTGTGTTTATGTGTTGTTGTGTTGTGTATATGCAGTGTGTTTCTGTTTGTTGTGTTGTGTATATGCAGTGTGTTTTATATTTGGTTGTGTTGTGTTGTATATGCAGTGTGTTTTATATTTGGTTGTGTTGTGTTTATGCCGTGTGTTTGTGTATTTGGTTTGTGTTTGTGTAGTATATGCAGTGTGTTTCTATTTTGGTTGTGTTGTGTGTATATGCAGTGTGTTTCTATTTTGGTTGTGTTGTGTATGTATATGCAGTGTGTTTCTATATTTGGTTGTGTTGTGTTATATGCAGTGTGTTTCTATTTTGGTTGTGTTGTTGTTGTATATGCAGTGTGTTTATGTATTTGGTTGTGTTGGTGTGTTTATGTGTTGGTTTATTGTTGTTGGTGTTATATGCAGTGTGTTTCTATTTTGGTTGTGTTGTATGTATGTTATGCAGGTGTTTCTATATTTGTTGTGTTGTGTTATATGCAGTGTGTTCTATGTATTGTGTTGTTGTGTATTGCAGTGTGTATTGGTTGTGTTGTGGTGTATCTGCAGTGTATTATGTATTTGGTTGTGTTGTGTATGTATGCAGTGTGTTTATATATTTGGTTGTGTTGTGGTTTATATGCAGTGTGTTTCTGTATTTGGTTGTGTTGTGTGTATATGCAGTGTGTTTCTGTATTTGGTTGTGTTGTGTGTATATGCAGTGTGTTTCTATATTTGGTTGTGTTGTGTGTATGCAGTGTGTTTATGTATTTGGTTGTGTTGTGTGTATATGCAGGTGTTTCTGTATTTTGGTGTTATTGTTGTGTGTATATGCAGGTGTTTCTGTGTTGGTTGTATTGTGTATATGCGTGTGTTTCTATTTTGGTTGTGTTGTGTGTATACGCAGTGTTTTCTATATTTGGTTGTGTTGTGTGTACTGCAGTGTGTTTATGTTTTGGTTGTGTTTTGTGTATATGCAGTGTGTTTCTATGTTGGTTTGTGTTGTGTGTTATGCAGTGTGTTTCTGTATTTGGTTGTTGTGTGTGTATATGCAGTGGTGTTTATGTTTTGGTTGTGTTGTGTGTATATGCAGGTGTGTTTCTATATTTGGTTGTGTTGTGTGTTTTGCAGTGTGGTTTCTATATTTGGTTGTGTTGTGTGTATTATGCAGTGTGTTTCTGTATTTGGTTGTGTTGTGTGTATATGCAGTGTGTTTCTATATTTGGTTGTGTTGTGTGTGTATATGCAGTGTGTTTCTGTATTTGGTTGTGTTGAGTGTATATGCAGTGTGTTTCTATATTTGGTTGTGTTGAGTGTATATGCAGTGTGTTTCTGTATTTGGTTGTGTTGAGTGTATATGCAGTGTGTTTCTATATTTGGTTGTGTTGTGTGTATATGCAGTGTGTTTCTGTATTTGGTTGTGTTGTGTGTATTTGGTTGTGTTGTGTGTATTTGGTTGTGTTGTGTGTATTTGCAGTGTGTTTCTGTATTTGGTTGTGTTGAGTGTATATGCAGTGTGTTTCTATATTTGGTTGTGTTGTGTGTATATGCAGTGTGTTTCTGTATTTGGTTGTGTTGTGTGTATTTGCAGTGTGTTTCTATATTTGGTTGTGTTGTGTGTGTATATGCAGTGTGTTTCTGTATTTGGTTGTGTTGTGTGTATATGCAGTGTGTTTCTATATTTGGTTGTGTTGGTGTATATGCAGTGTGTTTCTGTATTTGTGTTGTGTTGAGGTGTATATGCAGTGTGTTTCTATGTTGGTTGTGTTGAGTGTATATGCAGTGTGTTTCTGTATTTGGTTGTGTTGAGTGTATATGCAGTGTGTTTCTTATGTTGGTTTTTGTATATATGGTTTTTAGTGTTTCTATATTTGGTTGTGTTGTGTGTGTATATGCAGTGTGTTTCTGTATTTGGTTGTGTTATTATTATATGCAGTGTGTTTCTGTATTTGGTTGTGTTGTGTGTATTTATTGTGTTGTGTGTATTTACAGTGTGTTTCTATATTTGTTGTATTTGTGTTATTGTATATGCAGTGTGTTTCTGTATTTGGTTGTGTTGTGTGTATATGCAGTGTGTTTCTATATTTGGTTGTGTTGTGTGTATATGCAGTGTGTTTCTGTATTTGGTTGTGTTGTGTGTATATGCAGTGTGTTTCTATATTTGGTTGTGTTGTGTGTATATGCAGTGTGTTTCTGTATTTGGTTGTGTTGAGTGTATATGCAGTGTGTTTCTATATTTGGTTGTGTTGAGTGTATATGCAGTGTGTTTCTGTATTTGGTTGTGTTGAGTGTATATGCAGTGTGTTTCTATATTTGGTTGTGTTGAGTGTATATGCAGTGTGTTTCTGTATTTGGTTGTGTTGTGTGTATTTGCAGTGTGTTTCTGTATTTGGTTGTGTTGTGTGTATTTGGTTGTGTTGTGTGTATTTGCATCGCGTTTGCTGAATGCTGCGCATGTGTTGTCAAATTAATGAAGTTGTTTTTCTTTTTGCATCGTTTTTTAATTGCAGCGCATTTCTGTATTTGGTTGTGTTGTGTGTATATGCAGTGTGTTTATGTATTTGGTTGTGTTGTGTGTATATGCAGTGTGTTTATGTATTTGGTTGTGTTGTGTGTATATGCAGTGTGTTTATGTATCTGGTTGTGTTGTGTGTATATGCAGTGTGTTTATGTATTTGGTTGTGTTGTGTGTATATGCAGTGTGTTTATGTATTTGGTTGTGTTGTGTGTATATGCAGTGTGTTTATGTATTTGGTTGTGTTGTGTGTATTTGGTTGTGTTGTGTGTATATGCAGCGCGTTTGCTGAATGCTGCACATGTGTTGTCAAATTAATGTAGTTGTTTTCTTAATTTGCTTGTGTTTTGTCTATTTGCATGTGTTTTCTGAAGTTGCAGGGCGTTTGCCCCTGTCGGCCACCGTACCCATCCCTGAAATCTTGGTCCACTCCTTTGTTTCATCCCATATTGACTGTAATGCTGTTGTCTCTGGCCTTCCTACCAAACTCCTTACCAGGCTTCAAATCATTCGAAACTCTGCTGCCCAGATCATTACCCGCACAAAATCTTCTGACCACATCCTCCCCTTTCTCATACAGCTCCACTGGCTCCGTGTTCAATCAGCTTAATTAGAAAAATCTCCTCCTCATGTATAAAGCCCTTCACAACCTAGCCCCAATCTACATCTCTGACCTCCTCCTGCTCAATGGGTGCTAAGGCGTTCAGCTGCACTGCTGCTGGGCTCTGGAACCCCCGAACACTACCCAACCTAACCCTCCAAACCCTCCCCAACCTAACCCCCTGAACCCTCCCCAACCTAACCCTCCCCAACCTAACCCCCCGAACCCTCCCCAACCTAACCCTCGAAACCCTCCCAACCTAACTCTCCGAACCCTCCCCAACCTAACTCTCCGAACCCTCCCCAACCTAACCCTAACCCCCGAACCCTCCCCAACCTAACCCTCCGAACCCTCCCCAACCTAACCCTCCAAACCCTCCCCAACCTAACTCTCCGAACCCTCCCCAACCTAACTCTCGAACCCTCCCCAACCTAACCCTAACCCCCGACCCTCCCCAACCTAACCCTCCAGACCCTCCCCAACCTAACCCCCAGACCCTCCCCAACCTAACCCTCCAAACCCTCCCCAACCTAACTCTCAAACCCTCCCCAACCCTACCCAACCCCCGAACCCTCCCCAACCTAACCCTCCGAAACCCTCCCCAACCTAACCCTCCAAACCCTCCCCAACCTAACCATAACCCCTAATGGAGAACTTAAGTGACGTGCGCCGGCCTATGCTTCTACATTTGGCTTCCAATGTCAACCTCCCAGTCGTCAGACGAAGTGGGGGAAGCTATCAAGATAACTTTCTCATTCCATGACCCCTAACCCTAACCCAATCCCAAACCTCATGAACTCATTTTGGAGTAAACCACATAAGATTCTACCCGGCAGGCCAATCGTTTCAGACTGCAGTGGTGAAACTTATCATAAAGCCGAATTTATTGATTATTATCTGATTCCTCTTTCGAAATTACATACCAGCTATATAAAATACACGTATGATTTTGTAGATAAAATTAAACAGACTGCCATCCCTCTTAATGATAACTTAACTAATCCCTCCCTATTTATCGATAAACTTTATCCCAATATTGACATCCGTAAGGGTTTACAAACTATTTAAAATACATTTCTAAAATACCCAGATATTAAAAGGCCAGGTAAAGAATTATTACAATTATTGGAAATTAATCTGACTAGGAATGATTTTGAGTTTGATAATCAATTTTACCTACAAATTAAAGTGACGGCCATGGGAAAGAAATTTGCTCCGGCCTACGTTAATATATTCATGGTGAACTGGGAGTTTAATGGCAAAAATTACACTTAAGCATGATTCCTTATAATAGTAAAAATAATAAAATAATAGTTGGGGACATCACTTGTTACTAAAACAAGTAAAGATACTGTGCCACTGGTCGACAAGCTCATCCAATCATTATATGATACATTTCTTTATTAATAATAAAAACATATTTACAGGGTAACACTGAACCCAGACCGAGGCTATTCTATATGCTACCTAAAATTCACAGAGCCAGCACGGCTTGGAGTAAGCCAGGAGAAATACCACCTGGTAGAGCCATAGT
Organism: Perca fluviatilis; assembly: GCF_010015445.1. Lineage (NCBI taxonomy): Eukaryota > Metazoa > Chordata > Actinopteri > Perciformes > Percidae > Perca > Perca fluviatilis. The sequence goes on along the minus strand of NC_053128.1, from coordinate 34,273,124 downwards.
TTCTGACTGCAGCAGTGAGACTTACCTTACGGCTGAGTTTATTGAATTTTATCTGAATCGTCAATCGACGAAACACGTCAGTTATACCAAAGACACGTATGATTTTGTGAACAAAGTTTAAAATATTGTCATTCCTGTCAACTCAATCTGGTTAACAACGGATGTGGAGTCTCTATACACGAATATAGACATCAGAGAAGGTTTGAATACCATCAAAAAAATATTTTTTAAATACCCAGATATTAAAAGACCAGACAATGAAATTTTACATTGATTAGAAATTGATCTGACCAGGAATGACTTTGAATTTAACAATAATTTTTTTTTCTACAAATTAAAGGGGCAGCTATGGGCAATAAATTTGCACCTGCTTATGTTAATATTTACATGGCTGAATGGGAATATACGGCCCTGGCCGCCTGCCCAAAAATTCTCTCCACTACTATAGATTTTTAGATGATATTTGGGGGATCTGGCCGACTCGAGAGAGGATTTTGATTTATTTTTGATCACTTTAAATAAACAATCCATCTATCAAGCTCAAAGCTGATTTCAGCCTGACCTCTGTGGATTTTTTAGATATGACCACATTTAAGGGCCCTGACTTTAAGGATAATGGTAGACTGGACATTAAGGGTTTTTTCAAGGAGACACTCACGCTCTACTATATAAATCCAGTTTTCACCCAAAGCATACTTTTGCAGGTTTATTTAAATCACAGTTACTTTGTTTCCACAGAATCTGCACTAGACAGCAGGATTTCAGAGAAACCACCAAAGTGCTGTTTGCTGTTCTCTCCACTAGGGGGTACACCAGGACTTTACTACACAGAGTACTCAGGACCTTCCAGCAGACTAAACCTCTTAATGTCAGTCCCCTATTACCAGTCATCACCACGTATTCTCCATCAACAGTACAGCTGGATAAAGTGATTAAAATCATTTCAACCATTTTGTTGACCAGGCTCAGCTGCTGAAGGATTTTAGAATTATTGCTGCATTCAGAAAAAAAACAATGTGCAGGATGTTTTAGTGAAAGCTAAATTGAAACCAATTTCTGACCCTAGACCTGTTTGGCACGGGGAATTATATTTTGGGGCATTTTAGGCCTTTATTTGTATAGGACAGCTGAAGACATGAAAGGGGGGGAGAGAGTTTGGGAATGACATGCAGCAAAGGGCGCAGGGCAGAGTTGAACCTGCGGCCGCTGTGTAGAGGGGTAAACCTCTATGTGTGGGCACCTGCTCTACAAGTTGAGCTACCCAGGCGCCCAGCACGGGGAATTTTTTAAGCAACAATATTGGGTGGGTAACCAAGACAACCATAATGTTTATTTAACACAGAGAAATGTTAATGTCCACTCTAAGAATTGTGTTTATCTGATCAGATGTAAACAGTGTGGATTACAGTATGTGGGTTAAACAAGAAATACTATACTTATACCAGGTTTACACAACATAGGTATAACATTTGTAGAAAGAAAGGCACACATCCCTTTGGTTAAGCACTTTATTGATGAATGACTGGGCACAATTAACTCATCAAAAAAATCATACATGAAATAAACACGACAGACAGACAGACAGACAGAGTAAATATCTGTCTGCATATACAAAGAAAAGAAATAAACAAACCACTTCCTACTGTGGCAGAGGGTCTTCAATAAAACTGGATGATAACACACAGCTAATAGGCTACGATAGCTTCCTCCATGTTGGACTCTCTGGCTCTTTAACCAATCAAATGTCAGCTCTTTTGGGACGGGTTGTTATTGGTCGACGGCTCACAAAGTTTATCTGCAACCAAATGTAACGGGGTGATTTATGAATTGATTTTACATGACTGGCTGTATATTTTTACTCTCTGTGTGGTGGTTGCAACACATTCTCACACCCAACTCGTAAAATAAGGACGTTCGGTCAGGAGCCTTTCTCGTTCTTATTGACGTTAAAGGTCTCCTTTAGCGTATCATGTAAACGTGCTTGGTCGCCACTATTGCCGTCCCTTAAAGCGACTCCAGCAAGCGGGGGAGGACGCCTCAAAACACGGGAAACGGCCGCGGGTGAAGCGCGACAATAACGGAATCGCGGAGGTTGAGTTTAGGAGAAAAACAACCGGGAAAGGACGCCTCAAAAGCCGGGAAACGTCCGCGGGTGAAGCGCCACAAAAACGGAATCGCGGAGGTTGAGTTTAGGAGAAAAACAACCGGTAAAGGACGCCTCAAAAGCCGGGAAACACACGCCGGAGACGGGGAAACAAAACGCGGAGGTTGGGGAAAAACAACCGGTAAAGGACGCCTCAAAAGCCGGGAAACACAACGCCACACGCTGGGCGCGAACCCGAGTCTCCTGAGTGAAAGTCCGGTGTTTTACCCATCCACCACCCCAACCAATCTCCTTACGCAGCAATTTCCCCTTATGTACCACTAGCTAAATGTCATTCAACTGCGTCTCTCCCTTGTACGTTACACAAATACGCCGAAGGGTGCCTTTGTCGTCGCATTGGACGTTGAAGGACACTGCCCAAACGTACTTATTTTACGAGTTCGGAATGAGAACGGGTTGGTGGGTGTTACAGGCTAAATGAAGGCTCTAATCTTTAATTAATTTCAGAGTTTGACAGGACATATTTGGGTTTCAAACCTACAAACATAAATTTAAAGCCTCCATAAAATATGAAAGCACAGTTGAAATGTAAAAAAAAAATACATTTACTCCAGTACTGTACTTGAGTCCAAATGTTGAGGTACTTACTTGAGTGTTTTATTTTCATGCCACTTTCTACTTCTACTCTGCTACATTTCAGAGAGACGCTCTGCTCCCGCTGTAGGGAGACTCTGAGAGAACAGCTGACCCCCCGGGAGAAGCACTGTCTGGTTAACACCAGCTTTTAGCTCCGTTTTGCTGTACCTGAAGTTGCTGCATTCTGGCTGCTGTCTGGAGATTCCTTCGTGCAAAACTCGTAATCTTTCAGATGTTTCAGACCAGATGTTGTAACAGCGGCCATGTTGTGTATAGCTTAGGGTCCTCGCCACCACCAGACCAATCAGCATTGAACAGATTGAACATGTAGCTGGACTTGAATGGCCTTCTTTAGACTGAAAGTTCTGCCAAACAACAACTTGTTCTGCTCACCAGTTCCATGTCCACTTTCTCCCAGCCTGCTGCATTGAGCGCTCCACCTACGGAAACACCTTCCCGTCATCAACGGTGCCGTTGTTACGACGACCAGCGTAGCGCGCCTAGTGCAAGCGTAGGGTTCCGTTCGCTGGGAATCACTCGAATTGTTGGGTCTTTGTAAATTATGGAGTGTGGTCTAGACCTACTCTATCTGTAAAGTGTCCTGAGATAACTCCTGTTATCATTTGATACTATAAATACAATTTAATTGAATTGAAAAAATTTGAATGTTCAGCAGAAACCCAACCCCGTTTAAAAAGCCCAATATTCAGCCCAATCTGAAGCCCAAGCCTGGATTCAGTGAATCCCTGATTTTAACAGTGTGGTATTAGTACTTTTACTGCAGTAATCTGATCATCTGGCTCTGTGTGTTTAGTTCAGAAACTCGTCTAATAATCCTCTGAACTCTCCATGTGTAACAAAGTGTTTCAGGCAGATCTTTACTCGTCCTCTTTATTTCTTCCAGATCGTTCTTCAGACGTTCAACAATCTCCATCATGTCTTTCCAGTTTCTCTTCTTTCTCTGCACTTTTTCTCCTCATTCATCATTTTTGTTACATTTTGTTTGAATGTTATCACCTTCCAGTTTTGGGGCTTTTTGATGCCAACATGACTCTGACTACACTTCTAACCTTTTATATTTGAACTGTTGTTTCTGCAGCAACAGATCTTAGAACGTTACTGTTCTTTATCTCTATAAAAGTTAATCAGTTACTTTGGGCGAGATGCCTGCAGCAACAGAACCGAGAACTCTATTGTTCTTTATCTTTCTCTGTACCTTCAGTAGAGTTTTATAGTCCTCACAGGTGAGATGCTGCTGCTGTCAGATTGGTTGCTCTGGTCATGTGATTTCAGAGAAATAACTCAGGTGGACGGATGTTGATCGGACAGACTGAGAGAGGAGGTGTGGAGGTGAAGACTGAGAGCTCAGAGCTGTTGTACCTGCATCAACTAACAGGTAAGAACCTCTAAACCTCTTGATGAAGATGTGACTGTCATCCCAAGACTAAATATATATTCAGTGATGTCATCACAAGACTAAATATATATTCAGTGATGTCATCAGAAGACTAAATATATATTTAGTGATGTGATGATGTAACAATGGTAGCTGATCTTAGATGTTCAGGATTTGTTCACGTTGACCCAACACAGTTTATAAAGAAGAGGCTGGAAACTCTCCACATATCACACACACACTAGATTAGTTATGGAAGGATTATATATGAACCATGTTACATATTTATTAACTCTCCACATATCACACACACTAGATTAGTTATGGAAGGATTATATATGAACCATGTTACATATTTATTAACTCTCCACATATCACACACACTAGATTAGTTATGGAAGGATTATATATGAACCGTGTTACATATTTAAGACTTTACTGAGACATGAACTACCTTTCCTCTCTCTGGATGAACCAGGATCAGGGCTGATAAGAGTTAATGAACATGAATTTACAGCTTCAATAGAAGAATTCTCAGTCCAGGAGTCCAAAGTTAAATATTAAACCAACCATCCCACACATAAATCATCAATATCATCTCATATTGAACTGCCATACATGCCAGTTCACCTCCTGGGCACTGCCAAGTTGCTCTTGAGGAAGACACAGAACCAACCAACTGCACCTTTCCATGTGCAGCCCCCCCACTCTGACATCTCTCTATTAGTGCATGTATAGGTACTGAGCATGGGCAGCTGCCTCACTCTGACATCTCTCCATTAGTGGATGACTGTTGGTTACTTTATTGTTATTTACCTTTCTCTAAACCTTCAGTACACTGCTGCTGCTGCTTCTGTCTGATTGGTTGCTCTGATCATGTGATTTCAGATGCTGATCAACCAACATGAAGACTGAGCTGCTGTACCTGCATCGCCTCACTAACAGGTAGGAACTCCTAAACGCCTCAGAAGACAAAAGTTATACACAGTGACGTGATGATGTAACAATGGTAGCTGATCTTAGATGTTCAGGATTTGTTCACGTTGACCCAACACAGTTTCTAAAAAAGAGGCTGGAAACTCTCCACATATCACAAACACTAGATTAGTTTAGGAAGGATTATATATGAACCGTGTTACATATTTAAGACTTTACTGAGACATGAACTACCTTTCCTGTGGGCCCACACATGCTGGTGGTCATACATTAGACCTTGTTTTTACACTAGGCCTGGAGGATAATTCTATATGCTGTGAGGATATGTTGATTAGTGACCACAAGTGTATCTTTTTCAATCTCTCTACTATTGGTGATCCCCCGTGCCGGAAACGGCGCATTATTACTCAAACAACTGTTGAGCAATTTATTTCCCGGTTTGACTTTAACACTATGGGTAATAATGATGTTGAGCTTTTAATGCAATCTTTTAATGACCTCTGCTCTTCTGTGTTGGACGAAGTGGCGCCTTTAAAGTTAAAATCTAAGCCCATTTGTACGCCGCTTGGATGACGGACAGTAATGCGTTTGTCCAAGGAGGAGGTGCCAGGACTGAACGCTCTGGGGAAATCCGGCACTGAGCAGTACACTGTCTATATCTTAAGGAGCTTATGCAGGAAATTAATAATTTAGTTAAGAATTCAAGGTCGGTCTATTTTTCTAATTTAATCTCTTCTTCCAAGAGAAATCCCAAGGTTTTATTTGATACTATAAATAATATTGTCTCTCTTCCTGCCACTGTGACAACAATATGTTCACAAGATGACTGTAATAGGCTGCTGCCATTTTTTATTGATAAGGTTGAATCTATTAGATCAAGTATACGGCCTGGGCCACACTTTCATGTAGACGGCCTTTCTTCACCTAGGCCTATTACTATTGAATCTTTCCAATCAATTAGCCTCCAGGAGTTGCTAAACATGACCAAGAAAATGATAATGTCCTTTTGTCAACTGGATATAATACCACCCTCTTCAAAAGCACTTCCTGCCATTGGCCCTAGTATAGTGGCTATTTTCAACTCCTCATTGGCCACTGGCTGTGTCCCGTCCTATTTAAAACATGCTATTATCCAACCTATACTAAAGAAGCCTAATCTGGACCCAACAGTGTTAAAAAACTATCGCCCTATCTCAAAGCTGCCATTGTTGTCCAAAATTCTCGAAAAGGCTGTGGCTAATCAACTTATAGCTGTTTTAGAGAATTTGGAGATATATGACAGATTTCAGTCGGGCTATAGGAAGAGACATTCCACTGAGACGGCCCTGGTGAGAGTCAATAATGACCTTCAGATGGCCTCAGACGTAGGTCTATGCTCTTTGTTAGTACTTTTAGACCTTAGTTCTGCCTTCGACACAGTCAACCACCATATCATGATTAAGAGACTGCATGAATGGGTGGCCATATCAGGAGTTGCCTTGGACTGGTTTGCATCCTATCTTTCAGATAGAACTTTTGAGGTCTCTATTGGGGACTGCCATTCTGCATCTTCGCCCTTGTCTTGTGGCGTTCCACAGGGTTCAGTGTTGGGCCCAATATTATTCATTTTATATATGTTGCCTTTAGGTCAGATTATTCGCAATTTTAATATTTCGTATCATTTTTATGCAGATGACATACAACTCCATTTTACTTTTAGGCAAAATGAGACATCAAAGCTTGCTAGCTTACCTGCATTGACGCCATAAACAACTGGATGGCTGAAAGCTTTTTGCAGCTGAACCCAGACAAGACTGAGGTTTTAATCATAGCACCAGACAGTGCTATTCCTCTGATCAGGCAGAACATTGGGTCTCTGTCATCGGCGGTCCTGCCCAGTCTAAGGAACCTTGGGGTGATATTTCACAAATCCCTATCTTTTGACACTCACATCAAATCATTGACCAAATCCTGTTTTTTCAATTTACGCAATATTAGCAAATTAAGGGCTGTGGTCTCTCAGTTAGAACTGGAGATGCTCATCCATGCTTTCATTTCCTCCCGTATTGACTATTGCAATTCACTTTTCTCTTCAGTCAATAAATCTGTCCTTCACCGCCTGCAATCCATTCAAAATGCTGCTGCTAGGCTTCTTACAAGATCAAACAGGCGTACCCATATCACCCCTTTACTCTGCTCCCTTCACTGGCTTCCTGTAACTTACAGGATCCAATTCAAAATTCTGACCATAACCTACAGGGCTCTACATGGTCAGGCCCCTGACTATCTTGCCAACATAATTCATTTACACACTCAATCCCGGTCTCTCAGGTCTGTTAATCAAAATCTGCTAGTCATGCCACGCACTCGTCTGAAAACATGTGGGGACAGAGCCTTTGAGGCTATGGCGCCCAGACTCTGGAATGCTTTACCAACTAGCATTAGGTTGGCTGAGAATGTGGATTGTTTTAAGGGACAAGTGAAGACTCACTTGTTCAGGCTAGCTTTTGGGTAGCCTATGTCTTTTATTTATTTGAAAATTGATTCTGTTTTACTTGCATCTAATTCTATTGACTATTTTTATCATGTTTTATTGTCTTTGCACATTGTAAAGCACTTTGTGACCTTGTCTGTGAAAAGCGCTGTATAAAAATGTTACTTAATTACTCCTCTCTCTGGATGAACCAGGATCAGGTCTGATAACAGTTAATGAACATGAATTTACAGCTTCAATAGAAGACTTCTCAGTCCAAAAGTCCAAAGTTAAATATTAAACCGACCATCCCACACATCTAATATCGTAATACATACAGAACCACCATCACAGACTGTTGATAACTTTATTGTTCTTTATCTCTATGAAACCCTCAGTGAATAGTTAATCAGTTATTTTGGGCGAGACACTGCTGCAGTTTGATAGGTTTCTCTGGTCATGTGATTTCAGAGGAACAACTCAGAGACTGAGTTGAGACTGAGAGAGGACATGTGGAGGTGAAGACTGAGAGCTCAGAGCTGCTGTACCTGCAGCAACAAACAGGTAAGAACCATTAAACCACACGTGTCACATGGCCAAATCCGGCCCCCTGCAGATTTTGATCTGGCCCGCATGTCAATTAAGGGTCACATACATTTTGGCCACCAAGTTCTTGTCCCTTTTTCTATGATGGCTGAGGAACTTTTTTGGGACTTTATCTGGACCAAACTGTAAGTGATAAGACTATGTGAGACATGCAATAATACAGTCAAAGATGTTTGACTTTTTCGATAAATAAATAAAAGCATGTCAATAAACTCCACATTTCTGGCCCCTGATGTGATTCTCATTATCCAGTCTGGACCTTAGTCAAAATGAGTTTGACACCCCTGCACTAAACCTCTTGATGAAGAGCTGACTGTGGTCAGATGACTAAATATATATTCAGTGATGTTTATTTAAAAACAAATTATTTAACCTTTATTTAACCAGGAAGGCCGTTGAGAACAGGTTCTCGTTTGCAACAGGGCGACCTGGCCAAGAAAAGCATAAGCGTGCAGGACAACGTACAATTTCACATTCAATACAATACAGGAATACAGAATACAATAGGCTACCTAACATACAGATTAAGTAGGCATTACAAAACAGGTGCAAGATGAGGTATAAGTAAGTAGATGGATGTGTGAAAGTGATATGGTAGTAACACAATATACATGAATAGACAGTCTATATCTGAGATGTAGTAAAGAGTCAAAATACAGTTAGTGCAAATTGTGGTCTAGTTGTGTAGATCAGTTATAATGCAAATATATATGAATGGACAGTTTATATAACTGTTGAAAAGTAATGAAGAGTCAATATACAGTTAGTGCAAATATTGGTCTAGTTAGTGATGTAGGTCAGGAGATGTACACAAATTATATGACAACAAAGTTGGGAAGAATAACAGTTGGGCATGCCAGGGCAGATGAAAAGTGCAAAAGAGAGTAAACAGATATGATAGCAGTGCAGGTGAAGAGGTACATATGTACAAACTATGCAGTGGGGCATTACAGAGATAATGGGATAAGGGGGTGCAAAAACAGAGCATAAATGATGGAGAACAATTTGCACGTACAGTGATCAGACAGGAGCTCAGACAGATGTACTTTAAAGGCAGTTAGTGGAATAAGGGTTTTGAGCTTCAGGTTTTTTTGTAGTTCATTCCAATCATTTGCAGCTGAGAAATGGAAGGAGAGGAGCAGGAGATGTAGGCTTTTTGGGTGGCCAAGGAGATGTAACTGCTTGAGCGAAGGGTAAAGCTATGGTGACCAGTGAGCTTAGGTACAGTGGGGCTTTGCCTAGCAAGGACTTGTAAATGAGTTGGTACCAGTGAGTTAAGTTAAGTTGAGTGTGTAATGAGGGCCAGCCAACTAATGCATAGTGGTTGCAGTGGTGGGTATTGTAAGGGGCTCTGGACACAAAACGTATGGCACTATGGTAGACAACTTCCAGTTTATTCAGTAGAGAATTTGAGGCAGTTCTGTAAATGACATCACTGAAATTGAGAATTGGTAAAATTGTCATTTTCACCAAAGCAAGTTTGGCAGCATAAGTGAAGGAAGCCCTGTTGCTGAATAGGAAACCGATCCTAGACTTAACTTTAGATTGAAGATGGTTTATGTGTTGCTGGAAGGAGAGGGAGCTGTCTAGCCAGACACCTAAGTATTTGTATACTGTCACATTTTCTAATCCCAACCCATTGAGCGTGGTGATGCTGATTGGATGTGCAGGGATTGGCAGCGATCGATTGAAAAGCATGAACTTGGTTTTGCCAGAGTTTACGAGTAATTGGAGGTTTCGGAAGGAGTGCTGAATGGTATTGAAGCTCTCCTGGAGGATAGCACAGTATCCAATGAGAGGCCGGATGTGTACAGGATGGTGTCGTCTGCATAGAGGTGGAGAGAGTTACCAACAGCAAGAGCCACATCATTGATGTATAGAGAGAAAAGAGTCGGCCCGAGAATTGAAACTTGTGGCACCCCCATAGAGACATCTATATGTTCAGACAACAGGCCCTCAGATTTAACGTGCTGGTTAACAGAGTCAAAAGCCTTGGACAGATCAATGTAGATGGCTGCACAGTAATGCTTTTTGTCAGGAGCGGCTGTGATAGAGGACATGGTGGGATTCAAGATGGTTTCGAAGACCTTTGAAAGACAGGGTAGGATAGATATGGGTCTATAGCAGTTTGGGTTAGTGGTGTCTCCTTTGAAGAGAGGGATGATTGCAGCGGATTTCCAATCTACGGGAATTTCTGAAGATGCAAGACGTATGTTAAATAGGTTGCTAATGGGGGAAGCAATAATATTTGCCGATAATTTTAGGAAATTGGGTTGCAGGTTGTCTCGCCCTGCTGATTTGAATGGGTCCAGATTTTGCAACTCTCTCAACACGTCCGCTGTCAGGATTGGGGTGAAGGAGAAGTGTGGTGGGGGGTGTGGACGTGTAGCTGCTGGGTTGGTAGAGCAGTTTGTTGGGGGGCCGGCCGCCAGATGGAAAGCAGTGATAGTGTTACCTAATTACAGAGCCGTGGGCAGCTGGGAGGAGGTGTTCTGATGAGATGTAATAATGCAATGATCATATCTGATCTTAGATGTTCAGTATTTGTTCTCGTTGACCCAACACAGTTTCTAAAGAAGAGGCTGGAAACTCTCCACATATCAGAAACTGAATATTAGTTTTGGACGGATCATATATGAACCGTGTATATATATATATATATATATATATATATATATATATATAATGTATGTGTTGTTTACTGTACTGTCTGTACTGATCATATTTTAAAGTGTTTCTTCTCTTTTGAGAAGGAGACCACATGAATATAATTAAGTTTAGTTTGAGTTGTGACTTTACTGAGACTGTAACATGAATACTACCTTTCCTCTCTCTGGATGAACCAGGATCTCAGTCCAGGAGTCGAAAGTTAAATATTAAACCGTATTAAACATATTGAATATCAGATCAGTGTTATTGTTGATGTTGGCTGAGGTTAGTTTCCTCTGCTGCTCTAACTCAGAGTTTTCTTTTAATCTGAAAGGAATAGAGAGATTTTAAATGTCAGAAATCTAAAGTGAGCTTGAGTTTCCTCCCAACTGCTGCAGAGTGTACCAGAGAGGATCTGGCAGGAAACAGCTGTGTGTGTGTGTATGTGTATGTTTATTCTGATGATGTGTGTCTCTTCCTGTCTCTAGAACCTTTCTGATCACATCAGATCACAGTTTGATTTAAAGTCAGCTTCTTCATCACTTTGAAGAGGAAATCTCAACACTTCAGGAGAACCAGGAGACCTGAAGATGGCTGCAAACCTGATAAGACGCGATAGCATGGAATTACCTCCTCATCTGTCTGAATTAATGAACAAATGTAAAAAACATGCAGCTTCATTCATCAAAGAGTTTGATAGCAATGAACACAGAATGAGAGAGATTGTTAGAGAGTTTAGGGAGATTGCAGCCAAAGTCAGAAAGATGCAGGAGAGAACAGATAAAATCAGAAGAACAGCTCTTGGCATGCCATTGGGCTTACTTGCAGGTGGAGCAGCAGTAGCAGCAGCAGGAACAGAAGCAGCAGGAGCAGCAGCAGCAGTAATAGCAACAGTAGGAACAATAGGAGCCGGAATAGCAGCAGGATCAGCCATTTTAGTTGCTGGTGCAAATGTAACAAAAGGGATATCAGAGAGTGGAAGTGTACATAAAGTAAAACAGCTGTGGAAAGACTTCATGGAGATTATTGAACCGCTGAAGAATGACCTGGAAGAAATAAAGACAACATGTAAGAAGTTGGAGCAAAGATCAGCTGAAGAAACAAAGAAGACGTGTGAGAAGTTGGAGCAAAGATCACCTGAAGAAATAAAGAGGACGTGTGAGAAGTTGGAGCAAAAATCTGTTCAACTTCAGGCTGAAAAGACTCTGACAGACATGAAGGAGTTTCAGACTCTTACAGTAGTGTCTATCCTGGGAAGAGGTGAGGGAGTAATGTCTGCTATGTGGAGTGTCTTCACACTCACTGCAACCCCTGAAGAGGACAGAAAGTTAACAGACTCCATCACCCAGTCAGCTGATTACTGTCAGAAAGTCGTTGATGACTTGGAGAAGATGAAGGAAGAACTCAAAGACTTCACAGAACAGTGAACACTTCCACTGCTTTTCTGATGATGTCCAGATCTACATCTCTACCACATCCATCACCACAGCTACATCCTCCACCCTGACCAACTGCCTCATCAATATTTAAACTTGGATGCATACCAACTTCCTCCAAATCAACTACAATATATCCGACTTAATGATCATCGGCCCGAATCCCTCACAAAGAACACCCATAACTTTGGTCACATTGTCAACCACTCCACCCTGTCTCCATCCCCACACATCCATAACCTGGGAGTCCTCTTCGACAGAAACCTCACTTTTGAAAACCACATCAACCAAATAACCAGAACTGCCTTCTTTCACCTCAAAAACATCTCTCTGCCCATCACTCACCTTCTCTGCTGCCGGAACTTTGATTCACGCCTTCATCACTTCCAGAATTGACTACTGCAACAGCATCCTCAATGGTTTACCTCCAAAAGCCTTAAATAAACTCCAATACATCCCAAACTCTGCTTCTAGTCTCCTCACACACACCTGTTCCTGTGATCACATCACTCCTGTCCTTCAGAACCTCCACTGGCTCCCTGTTTGCCAACGCAGTTTAAAGTCCTCCTTCTCACCCACAAAGCTCTCCATAACCAGGCTCCATCCTACCTCACAGACCTGCTTCTCTGACACAACCCCCCACCCCACACCCGTAACTTCTGCTCTTGTGACGCAAACCTCCTCTCCCCACCACTCAGGACCAAACGCCATACTTGGGGTGACAGAGCTTTCACCATTGCATCCCCCTCCCTTTGGAACTCCCTACCCATACACATCTACAGCCCCCTCCCTCTGGAACTCCCTACCCTTGAGGGATGGGTTAAATGCAGAGAATGAATTTCGCTACATGTACGTGTATGTGACAAATAAAGTACCTTTACCTTTACCTTTACCATACACATCCGTGACTGTACTGACCTGAACACTCATCATAACACACCTGTTCAGATTAGCTGTCTACATACAATAGTCTGACATTTCTCACACTTATAGTTACTGCTTTTATTGTTTTTAATTGATTATAAAATGCTTGCTTTATGTGTTGGTTTTATTGCTTATCTGTTTTAAAAAAAAAATTTTTACAGTAAAGTGTCTTTGAGTACCATGAAAAGCGCTATATAAATACAATGTATTATTATGATTATTAGATGATCCTCTGATCCTGTTTATCTGAAGAAACTCCTCCATGTTGGAATATGATATTAACTTTCTCCGAACATGCTGCTGCTTATAATTCTGTCTGAAACATTATAATGTTTCTGTCAGATCCAGAGCAGAAAAAACAGTGTGATGAACTGTGAAACATAAAGTGATGCCAACTGAGAATAGATGAGCCGTGTAGTAACGTAGCAGCACCACAAGATGGCAGCAGCTGCATCTGATGCACCGGGTGGGAACCCTGCACGTTTCACAATAAAAGCCTAGATAGAAACTAAAGGATTCTGTTCAGAGGGCTTTTAATTTGAAACAGGAAGTGTTGAGTTCTTCAAAAAGTGACAAACCCCCCCCCCAAAAAAAAACGACATTAAAAGTGACAAAAACGCCCAAAAAAGTGTGGCTTCAGATGGACACTGGCAGGTAGATGCATGTTAAGGTTTTATTTTTGAGTAGAAAGTAGTAGTTATACAATACACACTCAGAAACAGAAGTACTGTTGGGTTCCTAAGTTCAGTAATTGTCTCAGGAAGACAGCTGTGTCTCTTATTTTCATTTAGTTCACTCAAATCAGTCCAACGGTCCAGTTCTGGTCTCTTAAGGGAACATGTTAAAAAGTGAACCTGTGAGAACAGAAATGTTCTGGTTTCTGAGTGTGTAGAAACAAACAGGTTTAAGAAATAACTAGTGTTGTTATTGGAAACACTGGACATGTTGGTCATTTACTACACGGCTCTCAAACTAACAGAGTATGAGACCATGGTGGACTTCTATGAAAGGTAAAGGGGTCACTGCACTTTTACATGAATATAATATTCTGGTTCATGCTCTTATTCGGAAAAACACAATCTACGTCTAAGCCACACGTGTTAAACTCGAGGCCCGTGGGCCGAACCCGGCCCCTTGCAGATTTTGATCCGGCCCGTATATCAACTTAGGTTCACAATAAATTTTGGCTTGTGCGCCACATCAAAAAGATGGGAAAGTGTATTTCTTAATTTACTAACTTCTATGAGGGCTAAGGAACTGCTTTTGCTGACTTTTGTTGGGCTTAATGTCGAGAACAATACGACAAAGGTGTCCAAAAAAGGAACAAAAATGATGAAAAAAGCACTAAAAACGTCGGAAAAAAATAAACAAAAAAAACATGTCAGAGAAAGTTACAAAAATGTTGAAAAATGTGACATACAGTTAGAAGATATTTTACTCTTTCGATGAAATAAAAGCATCTCATTAAATTCTCCATGTCTGGCCCGTTGATGTGATTCTCTTCTTCTAGTGTGGCCATTAGTGAAGTTGAGTTTAACGCCTTTTTTGTCGCCTTTTTGTCGCCTTTTCTTAAAATCACCTGGATCTGCTCTAAGCTGTTTCCATGGCTAATGAAAGAGAATATTCCTCTAATATCCCTGTTGTGCAAATGTGCAAAACAGGATGTTTTTAAAGCAAGGTTGTAAGCATGAAGTGAACATTGACAAATATTTGAATTGTAATGTTTCTGTAGCCAATCAGAGGTCTTCATTACATCAGGATATGAAAGGATGTTAACATGTTTTAGTTATTGTTAATAAAGCTTAATGAGACCATCAGCTGTGATTCTGATTCTAGTAGTTCTGGAGTCGTGGTTCTTCTTGTGATCATATGTGGCCCTAAAATGTTTCTGTTGATGTCTGAAAGATGGAGGAGTTTGTGAAGGAGAAACTTCTGGAACCTGTCTGAGCTGGTTCCTCCTTTAGAAGGTGTGGAACTCACTTTAGTTTGGTTAATAACACATATATTCATGACATCTTGCAGCTAGTGATAAATACACTGCGGCTTGCTTTATACTACATGCAGAATATTATATTCGGTAAGTGAACCTCGTCAATATATCATTTATTTTATGATGTTTTTATTTTTCTCTATTCCTGTGATGGCTGTGAGAGTTTATAGGGTTGTTAGGGCTCCACGATATAAGGAAAATATCTAATTGCGATTATTTTGACTGATATTGCGATTGCCCTTTGATTCACGATATTGAAGGGAACAATCATTTTTGTCTAATTTTTCTCATTTTCATTGAAAAATACTAAAATGAAAATGATTTATAGTGTAATTATTGCGAGGATGTGTACCAAACAAAGAATTATATATATATATATATATATATATATATATATATATATATATATATATATATATTAAATATATTAAATATAAATTTATAAAACCTACCAGATCTACATTATATATATATATATATTCTACGTGGGGTGCGGTGAGTTAGAGACCGCCCCACTAAGATGTTTTTCTTTGTAGGAGAGGATGTGTAGTCTGGGACGTCCCTGCAGCTCCACAATACTTCAGTCAGAATGGTTTGACACATATTTTGCCTTTAACAAATATTTCGCCCCCTGTGATTTGAATATTGCACTAGTCAATTTCGATAAAATTGCGATTAATTGTGCAGCCATAATTATTACAATATATTAGATTGTGCCACATCATTAAATTCATTTTATTATATATAATTTAAATCATATTTATATATTCATAGTGTTTAAGAGAAGAGACATTCCATTGCATTCTCTGTGTACTTTATACTTTTTAATGCACATGAGAATAAACTTGAACTTGAATTAGTTGTAGAGATAAAATGGTTATGTGTGATGTCATCTTGTTGTGATATTTCTATAACTATGTGGAGCTAACTTTATTGGGCTCTTCGTAGTTGAATGGACCTCTATGAATACACTGACAACACATGTCCAAATCTACGCTGCATAAAGTTATGAGTTAACTTAGTTACAAATATGTTCATGGTTGCATTTGGAAGATGTGGAACACTAATTTTTATTTAGCAGATAAACAAGGTGACATAGTGTTGAGATGGTTTCATGTTAAACTAAAAGCTCTATCTCTGGAGGGTTCCATACTATAATGTTGTCAGATAATGAAACATAAGTTACCCTTTAAAGTCAGTTGTTTTGGAGGTTCAATCCCCAGATCAACAGGATTAAATCTGGGTGGGGAAAGTGAAAGAGCAGCACTTGTCCCTCCCTCATAACCACCATTGAGGTGCCCTTGAGCAACTTAACTTCAACCGCTCCAGTGGAGACTGTGGTGGTACTGGGCAGCTTCCACGTATGAACGTGGAACTGTGTGAATGTGACAGGTCGTCGTTGCAAATGAGAAGTTGTTCTCAATCGACTTACTGCTTACATAAAGGTTAAAAAAGGTGTATATATATATATATATATATATATATATATATATATATATATATATATATATATATATATCCACACAACAGATGCTTAAAGGCACTTTTGTTAAGAAAAATGCTGTAACAGACTTAACTGGTTGTTACTTTTCCCAAAATGTCAGAACTAAATGTTTCCTGGTGAGTGAGTCGTGATGAAAACAAACCCAGAGCTTCTTATTGCTCTTTACTTTTGATCTGAATATAAACTTAGAAACTTCACCAGCAGAGAAGTGAAGTTCAAACAGAGAGAGAGCTGCTGATCCCATTAGGCGTTTCTCCGTGTCCCGAGACACTGTTAGAGACGCTTCCTGTTTCCTGGTATGTGGCTACACTCCCAGCACAGAGGCTGTGTGAGTGTGACAGGTCGTTGTTGCAAATGAGAAGCTGTTCTCAATAGACATAAATAAAGGTTAGAAAAAACAGAAAAAGGGGAGGTGTTTGACAGGTTTCTCTGGTCATGTGATTTCAGAGAAATGACTCAGAGGACTGAAAGATAAGAGACACACTGAGCACGCTCAGTAGCTGCTTCACCTGGACCGTCTCACACAGCTGACAGACACACAGGTAACAACACACACACACACACACACACACACACATATATATATATATATATATATATATATATATATATATATATATATATATATATAATATAGAATAATCCACACAACAGATGCTTAAAGGCACTTCTGTTAAGAAAAAGGCTGTAACAGACTTACCTGGTTGTTTGTCTGTCCAAAGCTACAATCACACAACTAAATGTTTCCTGGTGAGTGAGTCATGTGATTAAAAACAAACCCAGAGCTTCTTTTTGCTCTTTACATTTGATCTGAATATGAAGTTAGAAATTTCACAAGAAGAGAAGTGATGTTCAATACAATACAAATTTCCCAGTGATGGGACTAATAAAGTATAAAGTAAAGTAAAACAGAGAGAGCTGCTGATACTTTGTTATTCAAATTCCCTGTTCATGCGTCTCCATGGTCCCGGGACACGGTTAGAGACGCTGCCTGTTTCCTCCCAGCCCAGAGGCACCCTGCTCTGCTTCAAATGCACCATTACAAAATATCACAACACAGTTGAATCAGATAATATAACATTTCTGTCAATATATAGAATACAGTTTGGTCATTCACACAAATAATTATTTAAATCTTTACAAAATTAACACCAGCACTGGAATATAACTAAGTACATGTACTCCAGTACTGTACTTGGGTCCAAATGTTGAGTTACTGGGTGGGGAAAGTGAAAGAGCAGCACTTGTCCCTCCCTCATTACCACCACTGAGGTGCCCTTGAGCAAGGCCCTTAACCCCAACCGCTCCAGTGGAGCTGCTCAGTGGCAGCAGATCAGACTGTGGTTGTACTGGGCAGCTTCCAGGTATGAATGTGTAACTGTGTGATTGTGATCAGGGCGTTCCTGCAAAAGAGAGGCTACCTCTCAGTGAACCTCCCCTGAATAAATAAAGGTTAAATAAAACAAAATTAATAATGAAATACTTGTACTTTACATGAGTTTTTTCTTTTGATGGCACGTTCTACTTCTACTCCGCTACATTTCAGAGAGAAATATTATACTTTTTACTCCACTTCATTCATCTGGTACAGCTTTAGTTACTAGTTACTTTAGTTACTCCACTTCATTCATCTGGTACAGCTTTAGTTACTAGTTACTTTAGTTACTCCACTACATTCATCTGTTACAGCTTTAGTTACTAGTTACTTTAGTTACTCTACTACATTCATCTGTTACAGCTTTAGTTACTTTAGTTACTAGTTACTTTAGTTACTCCACTACATTCATCTGTTACAGCTTTAGTTACTAGTTACTTTAGTTACTCCTCTACATTCATCTGTTACAGCTTTAGTTACTAGTTACTTTAGTTACTCCACTACATGGTAACACTTTATAATAACTACACATAATTCATCATTTATTAAGCATTAGTTAACTATTAGTTAATGGTTTGTTCATTATTACTTATTAATTGTTCATACATAGTTCATCATGGGTAAAGTATTAGTTCACACAATTATAAATGGTTTGTTCATAGTAAATAAGCCTATTAGTTAATGTTTTTTTTCATCATTATTAATTAATTGTTCTTACATAATTCATCATCAGTAAAGCATTTATTCACATAGTTATGAATGGTTTGTTCATAGTAAATAAGCCTATCTTGAAAAATATGTTTGTAAGTACATGATTTATACTTAACAAATAATGAAACAACCATTTGGAAATGAAATAATTTTCCCATTATAAACCAGTTACTAACTATTGCTAAATGCTTTGTTCATCATTTGTAAAGCATTGCTCCTATGTTAATTCTCATGAATGAAGCATTTGTGTACACACTCATAAATGGTTTGTTCATAGTAAATAAGGCTCTTGTAAGTTATGTTCATAAATAGAAGTTTGACACTTTCTAAGTATTGCAAAAACCATTAGTAAATTAAATAATTTTCCCTTTTTTTATGGATAGAGAACAGGGTTTAAAGCGATATCTACAAACTAGTAGTAATTTATTTGTTTATCATTTGTAAAGCATAGTTCCTACATTCATTCTAATCAGTAAAGCATTTGTAAAAGCAGTTAGTAAATGGTTGGTCCATAGTAAGTAAGCCCATGTAAAATGTTTATCAGTATATTTTTTAATAATTCCTACATGATGCATTAACCATTTGTAAATGAAGTAATTTTACCATTATCAACTAGGTACTCAGGAACGTAAACGGTTGTTTGTAACTAGGAAGTTAATGATTAACAGACTATCTAGACCTACATTTGTTCATGTCTTAAATAAAATGTTATGATTTAGAAAAAGGCCTAAACTAACAGCTGGGGTGTTAACACATCTGTTACAAATACTTACCAATAATGTAATCCATGATTAACTCATGAGTTACTACTGGTTAGTTAAGTATACCGTGGGAGCCCATCTAAAGTGAGCACTTTATATGCTTTACAAACCATTTATAAATGAGTTCCAAAGGCTAACAGAACCTGGACACACACATGTATTCTATTTGGACATGCCTTCAGAAATATGCCTATGGATAGTTAGTGTGTTAATGCATCTTTAACAAGCACTTACCATCACATCAATCCATGATTAACTCATGAGTTACTACTGGTTAGTTAAGTATACCGTGTGAGCCCATCTAAAGTGAGCACTTTATATGCTTTACAAAGCATTTATAAATGAGTTCCAAAGCCTAGCAGATACAACAGAGACACAAGTAAAAAAAGTATTTGTAACCCTTATTACGATGTCGCAAGAATGTACATTTATGAAATAGCTCGTAGTAGTGTTATGTAGTTGATATCAATGTGAATTTGGACCAGAAACAGAAGAAAAATATATTGTTAAGAGCCAGAGAATTGAACATCAATAAAGAGACTAGGAAACCAGGATAAAGTTTGAGAAGTGCATTAATATACACAGAAACATGGCATACACATATACAGATAAAACACAGGTATGAAAAATAACAACTAAAATAATAAAGTGCGCTCATAAAATAAACCCTTTTCAGTTCTATGAGCTCAATTGTTCTTTGATGACAAGAGTTCAGAGATGTTCAATGTTGGGGCCCATATGAGTTTGGTTTCTGTTTGTCCTACCACCATGAAGAAGGAATCCAGGGCAATCTGTATAAGTTCTGAGGTAGGTTCCATAAAACTTGAATTAGAAATGTATTTTTGGTATAAAGGTTACAAAATAATATAAATGTACTTTTGATACCTGAAAGGGATTTATATACTTTTGATACGTAAGAGAAGAAATTTAAGAACGGTTGTACAACTGAATACAGATTTAGATATTTCAAATATGGGTTATGAAATATCACCTCATTTTATTTTCATTGTAGCCTAAGCAGTTGATTGTATTACTGAATGTAATTGAGAGAACTGATTTGGCCTTATCTACAGGTGGAGGAGGTGGAGATTTGAGAAGCGCTACGCACGGGAGGTCCGGTCCAGAGACGGATATTGGATCACATTGATTCTTCAGATCCCAGAGTCTTCCAGGGGTTAGAGATTCCCAGTTCAGTGGGCTGGGTGGCAGCTACAGGATCCAGACTCAGAACTTATACAGATTGCCCTGGATTCCTTCTTCATGGTGGTAGGACCAACAGAAACCAAACTCATATGGGCCCCAACGTTGAACATCTCTGAACTCTTGTCATCAAAGAACAATTGAGCTCATAGAACTGAAAAGGGTTTATTTTATGAGCGCACTTTATTATTTTAGTTGTTATTTTTCATACCTGTGTTTTATCTGTATATGTGTATGCCATGTTTCTGTGTATATTAATACACTTCTCAAACTTTATCCTGGTTTTCTAGTCTCTTTATTGATGTTCAATTCTCTGGCTCTTAACAATCTAGTTTTCTTCTGGTTCTGGTCCAAATTCACATTGATATCAACTACATAACACTACTACGAGCTATTTTATAAATGTACATTCTTGCGACATCGTAATAAGGGTTACAAATACTTTTTTTACTTGTGTCTCTGTTGTATCTGCTAGCCTTTGGAACTCATTTATAAATGCTTTGTAAAGCATATAAAGTGCTCACTTTAGATGGGCTCACACAGTATACTTAACTAACCAGTAGTAACTCATGAGTTAATCATGGATTGATGTGTTGGTAAGTACTTGTTAAAGATGTATTAACACTAACTATCCATAGGCATATTTCTGAAGGCATGTCAAAATAGAATACATGTGTGTGTCCAGGTTCTGTTAGCCTTTGGAACTCATTTATAAATGCTTTGTAAAGCATAGAAAGTACTCACTTTAGATGGGCTCACGCAGTATACTTAACTAACCAGTAGTAACTCATGAGTTAATCATGGATTACATTATTGATAAGTATTTGTAACAGATGTGTTAACACCCCAGCTATTAGTTTAGGCCTTTTTCTAAATCATAACATTTTATTTAAGACATGAACAAATGAAGGTCTAGATAGTCTGTTAATCATTAACTTCCTAGTTACAAACAACCGTTTACGTTCCTGAGTACATAGTTGATAATGGTAAAATTACTTAATTTACAAATGGTTAATGCATCATGTAGGAATTATTAAAAAATATACTGATAAACATTTTACATGGGCTTACTTACTATGGACCAACCATTTACTAACTGCATTTACAAATACTTTACTGATTAGAATGAATGTAGGAACTATGCTTTACAAATGATAAACAAATAAATTACTACTAGTTTGTAGATAGTTTATAAAGGAAAATTATTTAATTTACTAATGGTTTTTGCAATACTTAGAAAGTGTCAAACTTCTATTTATGAACATACTTTTCGAGAGCCTTATTTACTATGAACAAACCATTTATGAGTGTGTATACAAATGCTTCATTCATGAGAATTAACATAGGAGCAGTGCTTTACAAATGATGAACAAAGCATTTAGCAATAGTTAGTAACTGGTTTATAATGGGAAAATTATTTCATTTCCAAATGGTTGTTTCATTATTTGTTAAGTATAAATCATGTACTTACAAACATATTTTTCAAGATAGGCTTATTTACTATGACCAAACCATTTATAACTATGTGAATAAATGCTTTACTGATGATGAATTATGTAAGAACAATTAATTAATAATGATGAAAAAAAACATTAACTAATAGGCTTATTTATTATGAACAAACCATTTATAATTGTGTGAACTAATACTTTACCCATGATGAACTATGTATGAACAATTAATAAGTAATAATGAACAAACCATTAACTAATAGTTAACTAATGCTTAATAAATGATGAATTATGTGTAGTTATTATAAAGTGTTACCCACTACATTCATCTGTTACAGCTTTAGTTACTAGTTTTACATTTTACTTAAACGTCCAATATGTAATCTGATCTGATCTGAATATGTAATGATTACGCTGCAGTAATCTGATGCCTGCAGCGCGTCATAGAAGTATCAGATGAGGCGTCAGTTATCACTTTCAGAGAGTTTAGGCCTCTAGAGACCCCCCCCGACCTATTTTTGGCAGCAGGCACACCTGGGTGAACCTTGTGACAAACATAGAACTAGTTACTGGACTGAGCATCTACATGTTATGTCCCCACCAATCATCATTCCTGTGCTGCTGAATGGTTCCTCCCAACTTTAGGCAGTAGGACTGGTTTGATGGCACAGAGCCAGTCAGCTGTGGGACGTCCCGCGCCTCCTCTAAACATTACTGCCAATCAGATTTGACTCGTTGAAATGTGATTTCAGAGAAACGACTGAGAGGACTTAAAGCTAAGAGACAGACTGAGCACGCTCAGTTGCTGCTTCACCTGCATCGCCTCACACAGCTGATAGAGACACAGGTAAGAACATACACACACACACACACACACGTATGTGAAACTGTATGTTGTCTTGCATGTTTAAGCTTTATTATTGGCCAGGTCAACGTTGCAAATGAGAACCCGTTCTCAACGGCATACCTGGTTAAATAAAGGTTAAATAACGAATAAAGACTGAAGTTAAAACAGAGGTCTGCTGACCTCCCTGCTCTTCTGTTAATCACATTCCCTTTACAGGCGTTTCCACCATCACGAGCACACGCGACAGTTTGTCGTTGACAGATTGAGATGCTGTGTTCTTCCTGGTGATAAAGTTAAACTGGTAGTTTGTCAGTTCTTCAGAAGTCTAAGGTGAGTCTAAGGGAGTTCTCCCAGCTGCAGCACCTGGGTGGGTTTATTCTGATGATGTGTGTCTTTTCCTGTCTCCACAGAACCTTTCTGATCACATCAGATCACAGTTTGATTTAAAGTCAGCTTCTTCATCACTCTGAAGAGGAGATCTCTACACTTCAGGAGGACCAGAAGACCTGGAGATGGACTTGGTTCTAAGAAGACGGAACGGAGACCTCCCTCCTCATGTTTCTGAGTTAATGAATATAATTGAATTCAGTAAGGTGCAGGAGAGAACAGATGAAGTCAGAAGAGCAAGATATGTTGCTAGATTAGTCGGAGCAATAGCAGGAGGAGTAGGAGCAGCAGTAGGACTAGTCCTGTTCCTTGCATCTCCATTCACTGGGTGGGTTAGTTTAGCAGTAGGGGCGATAGCTGTAGTAGCAGGAGGAGCTGCAGGAAGAGCTGTAGTAGCAAGAGCAGTAGCAGCAGAACAAGCAGTAGCAGGAGCAGTAGCAGGAGGAGTAGGAGCAATAGTAGGACTAGGACTCATGGTCCTTGCAGCTCGGTTCGTTGGGGGGGGTAATTTAACAGCAGTAGGAGCGTTAGTAGTAGCAGTAGGAGCACTAGCAGGAATGTTAGCAGTAGGAGGAGGAAGATGAGCTGTGGCGGTAAATTCAATAAAAAATATGAAAGATAACAGAAGTGTAAATAAAGTAGAAGAACTGGCGAAAGAGTTCATGAAGATCATAGAACGAGTTAAGAACAACCTGGAAGAAATAAAGAGGACGGATGAGAAGTTGGAGCAAAGATCAGCTGGAGATCAGGATGAAAACACTCTGACAGATATGAAGGAGTATCATAGGACTCTTACAGTAGTGGAGGAGTTTCAGAGGAGTCTGTCTATCCCTGTAAGTAGTGACGGAGTATTGTCTGCTATGAAGAAAATCTTCAGACCTACAGTGACCCCTGAAGAGGACAGAAAGTTAACAGACTCCATCATCCAGTCAGCTGATCTCTGTCAGAAAGTCATTGATGACTTGGAGAAGATGAAGGAAGAACTCAAAGACCTCACAGAACAGTGAACAGACACGCTGCAGTGTGAAGAAAGGGATTGTTTAATTATGTTATTATTTCCACTAAATCTGCAGTTTTTGGACACATTTTAAATTGTGGACACAGATGATCCTCTGATCCTGTTTATCTGAAGAAACTCCTCCGTGTTGAATATATTATTTATGATGCTGCTTATAATTCTGTCTGAAACATGATTATTTTTCTGTCAGATCCAGAGCAGAGAAAACCAGTCTGATGAACTGTGAAACATAAAGTGATGCCAACTAAGAATAGATGAGCTGTGTAGTAACGTAGCAGCACCACAAGATGGCAGCAGCTGCATCTGATGCACCGTGGGGGGACCCTGCTCATGTTTCACAATAAAAGCCTGGATAGAACCTCTAAACTCAACACGTTTGTCTAAACCTTCAGGGAAAAGTTAATCAGCTACACTGCCGTGCTAAACAAAAAGACCATAACTCAATTTTGAGAAAATAAGTTATTGTCATTTTTGGAACATCTGAAAGATCTGCTTTATCATGTGGACAAATATCTTGAGTCAATTTTATTGTTTTTGGGAGAAAAGTGTCTGTTGTCTTCGCCGTAACTTCAAAAGCTGCAGAGAAGCCAAGGCAGAATACCGTAACTTCAGTTACGGTTCTTTGTCTTTGTTTCATGGCGCTCCAGAATGTTCAAATTGAGTTAAGGTACTCTGTAAATGTGCTGCACACGCTGCACACATACACACACACACACACACACACACAGCAGAGGAAGACGCTGACATGCAGCACATGTACCTGAATGGGAAAGATAGCGCTACGCTCGTTACTGTAAGTAGGCTACAATAAAACCTAAACGTAAATGCGTATCAATACCCACTCACCTGTCTACATGCAGACACATGTAGGAAGAGATATATTTCTCGTCCACCGCTCTGTTTACACAAACACAGCTCTACTCTACTCTCAATAGAGAATTTTGACAAACAAGCTAAAACAAAAGCTGTCGGTTTGTAGTCTAACTATCTTTATTTGTCACAAATCTTGAAATGTGGACAAATTCTTGTGAAGTTAACTGCTGGTTAAACTAACCATCCTCTCAGCGGAGCATCTATGGATGTATTATAAGATCAAAACAAACCAAGGTGGCTACTTAATATGCACGTGAATGACGGCATCTGTATGTTCACGTCTTCATTCTTGCAGTGAGTCTAAATTAGTGCCTCATATCCAAATGAAGAACATGCTTTATATGCATTAAAACATCAAAACACTCTCATTCTTAAGTCTGAAATCTGTCAGAGAGAGTGTGTGAATCTACTGCCTGTGTGGTAGTATGAGTATGAAATACAGAAGAAAACGTATTGATATATCATTTCCATATGATGTTGATGCATGTAAAGCCATTTTTATCATAGTGAGTCCAATATGGTAAATATTGCTTACATTTTAAGTAAAAGTTATCATTGTTATCATAACATTGTGATATAAAATAGAAGTTATGGTCTTTTGCATTGGTATGACTGATTGTCATTTTGTGGGCAATGCTACAGTAACTTCTGAAAATGGGTCAAAGGTCAAATGTGAGTTCAACATTTTTTTGTAGATAGATTAATACAGGTTTACACTACAAAATGTGAAAATTACAATATTATACATATGGCTCAATTAACAGGACATTAAGATAACTTTAAAGTCATTTTTCTCAGTTTCTCACTCTGGTGAGTTAAGGTCAGTGCAGTCCTCACAGGTGAGACGCTGCTGCTGTTTGACTGGTTGCTATGGTCATGTGATTTCAGAGAAACTGAAGAGCTGCTGTACCTGCAGCAACAAACAGGTAAGAACCTCTAAAACCTCTTCATGATGATCTGATTGTAATAATTTAAATATGAAGGTGATCAAACGTAGCTGATCTTAGATGTTCAGTATTTGTTCACGTTGACCCAACACAGTTTCTAAAGAAGAGGCTGGAAACTCTCCATGAATCCAAATGTATCTTTTAAAAGCTGTAATGTTTAGATGTTGTGTTGGTGTGAATGAGAGAGAAGTTAGAGTTCTCCTCCCAGCTGCAGCAGCGTGTACCTGAGTGGAGCTGGGAGGAAACACCTGGGTGTGTGTGTGTGTGTGTGTGTGTGTGTGTCTGATCTAGCCTGGTCTAGGTCTACGTAGGCTCTAGCCTGGCCTATGTCTACGTAGGCTCTAGCCTGGTTAGGTTGTGGAGGGTTCAGAGGGTTAGGGCTAGGTTGGGGAGGGTTAGGTTTGGGTTAAAACCCAATGCCCGAGATGGCTGCTGAGGGGAACAGGCACAAAGGGACTGATGGTGTGATTAAAACACTTAAAAACCTCCTTAAAAAACCGAGTTTGGTTATATAAAAGAAGGCCAGATATTAAAGGCAGGTTAAAAGAACCACTGGACAGGACGGACAGCGGGAGAATACAACTTTAAATAAAAGGTCACTTCCACACCTGCCCTGGTCTCTCTCCTGGAGACATTACTAAATAAATAAAAATGAATAAATAAATAAATATATATATATATATATATATATATATATATATATATATATATATATATATATATATATATACAGTGCCGCGTGTTAAAATTTCTGAACACTTTTTTTCGACCTTTTGCCACATTTCAGGCCTCAAACATAAAGATATAAAACTGTAATTTTTTGTGAAGAATCAACAACAAGTGGGACACAATCATGAAGTGGAACGAAATTTATTATGGATATTTCAAACCTTTTAAACAAATAAAAAACTGAAATATTGGGCGGGCAAAATTATTCAGCCCCCTTAAGTTAATACTTTGTAGCGCCACCTTTTGCTGCGATTACAGCTGTAAGTGGCTTGGGGTATGTCTCTATCAGTTTTGCACATCGAGACTGACATTTTTGCCCATTCCTCCTTGCAAAACAGCTCGAGCTCAGTGAGGTTGGATGGAGAGCGTTTGTGAACAGCAGTTTTCAGTTCTTTCCACAGATTCTCGATTGGATTCAGGTCTGGACTTTGACTTGGCCATTCTAACACCTGGATATGTTTATTTGTGAACCATTCCATTGTAGATTTTGCTTTATGTTTTGGATCATTGTCTTGTTGGAAGACAAATCTCCGTCCCAGTCTCAGGTCTTTTGCAGACTCCATCAGGTTTTCTTCCAGAATGGTCCTGTATTTGGCTCCATCCATCTTCCCATCAATTTTAACCATCTTCCCTGTCCCTGCTGAAGAAAAGCAGTCCCAAACCATGATGCTGCCACCACCATGTTTGACAGTGGGGATGGTGTGTTCAGGGTGATGAGCTGTGTTGCTTTTTCGCCAAACATAACGTTTTGCATTGTTGCCAAAAAGTTCGATTTTGGTTTCATCTGACCACAGTACCTTCTTCCACATGTTTGGTGTGTCTCCCAGGTGGCTTTTGGCAAACTTTAAACGACACTTTGTATGGATATCTTTAAGAAATGGCTTTCTTCTTGCCACTCTTCCATAAAGGCCAGATTTGTGCAGTATCACGATTGATTGTTGCCCTATGGACAGAGTCACCCACCTCAGCTGTAGATCTCTGCAGTTCATCCAGAGTGATCATGGGCCTCTTGGCTGCATCTCCGATCAGTCTTCTCATTGTATGAGCTGAAAGTTTAGAGGGACGGCCGGGTCTTCGAGATTTGTAGTGGTCTGATACTCCTTCCATTTCAATATTATCGCTTGCACAGTGCTCCTTGGGATGTTTAAAGCTTGGGAAATCTTTTGTGTCGAAATCCGGCTTTAAACTTCTCCACAACAGTATCTCGGACCTGCCTGGTGTGTTCCTTGTTCTTCATGATGCTCTCTCGCGCTTTACACGGACCTCTGAGACTATCACAGAACAGATGCATTTATAGAGGAACTTGATTACACACAGCTGGATGCTATTTATCATCATTAGTCATTTAGGTCAACATTGGATCATTCAGAGATCCTCACTGAACTTCTGGAGAGAGTTTGCTGCACTGAAAGTAAAGGGGCTGAATAATTTTGCCCGCCCACTTTTTCAGTTTTTATTTGTTAAAAAAGTTTGAAATAGCCAATGAATTTCGTTCCACTTCATAATTGGGACCCACTTGTTGTTGATTCTTCACAAAAAATTACAGTTTTATATCTTTATGTTTGAGGCCTGAAATGTGGCAAAAGGTCGAAACGTTCAAGGGGGCCGAATACTTTCGCAAGGCACTGTATTATATATATATATATATATATATATATATATTTAAATTAGAATTCAAGCAAGCCATGTAATAAATATACATAGTCAATAGTTTAGTCACCAGCAACAACACGTTGCTCAGTTTTGTTCCAGTAAGTTATGCACTAATAACGTTTAAAAAAATCAGCTGAAGACTCCGTAAGCAGAAGTTGGTAGTGTATAATTTTGGATACACCCTGGGTTTTTTTAGGATGGGGAACACACTGGTGTCATAAGATTTTAAACATCGAATCGTTAAAAAGGTGAAAATAGCTTATTACCATATTTGACAGTTCTTACAGTGGGTAAACTTTGGAGACCATATCTACATGATAGCTGAGGTCCAGAGCTTTCTAGAACAGCTGGTCCTATGTGTGTAGTACCTTCTATAACAGTTGGTCCTATGTGTGTAGTATCTTCTATAACAGATGGTCCTATGTGTGTAGTATCTTCTATAACAGATGGTCCTATGTGTGTAGTATCTTCTATAACAGCTGGTCCTATGTGTGTAGTATCTTCTATAACAGCTGATCCTATGTGTGTAGTATCTTCTATAACAGCTGGTCCTATGTGTGTAGTATCTTCTATAACAGCTGGTCCTATGTGTGTAGTATCTTCTATAACAGCTGGTCCTATGTGTGTAGTATCTTCTATAACAGCTGGTCCTATGTGTGTAGTAACTTCTATAACAGTTGGTCCTATGTGTGTAGTATATTCTATAACAGCTGGTCCTATGTGTGTAGTACCTTCTATAACAGCTGGTCCTATGTGTGTAGTACCTTCTATAACAGCTGGACCTATGTGTGTAGTACCTTCTAAAACAGCTGGTCCTATGTGTGTAGTACATTCTATAACAGCTGGTCCTATGTGTGTAGCACCTTCTATAACAGCTGGTCCTATGTGTGTAGCACCTTCTATAACAGCTGGTCCTATGTGTGTAGCACCTTCTATAACAGCTGGTCCTATGTGTGTAGTACCTTCTAAAACAGCTGGTCCTATGTGTGTAGTACCTTCTATAACAGCTGGTCCTATGTGTGTAGCACCTTCTATAACAGCTGGTCCTATGTGTGTAGTACCTTCTATAACAGCTGGTCCTATGTGTGTAGTACCTTCTATAACAGCTGGTCCTATGTGTGTAGCACCTTCTAAAACAGCTGGTCCTATGTGTGTAGCACCTTCTATAACAGCTGGTCCTATGTGTGTAGCACCTTCTTTTGCTAAATATCAAGCCTTCAAACATGGACTGGGTTCAAGGTTCAAAGGTCAATATTTCAAATGTTACCTAGACCTGCAGGTAATGCATGTTATCTAGGCCTGCAGGTAATACATGTTATCTAGGCCTGCAGGTAATACATGTTATCTAGGCCTGTAGGTAATACATGTTATCTAGGCCTGCAGGTAATACATGTTATCTAGGCCTGTAGGTAATGCATGTTATCTAGGCCTGTAGGTAATGCATGTTATCTAGGCCTGTAGGTAATACATGTTATCTAGGCATGTAGGTAATACATGTTATCTAGGCCTGCAGGTAATACATGTTATCTAGGCCTGCAGGTAATGCATGTTATCTAGGCCTGTTGGTGCACATGTTATCTAGCCTGTAGGTAATACATGTTATCTAGGCCTGTAGTAATACATGTTATCTAGGTTAGGGTAATGCATGTTATCTAGGCCTGTAGGTAATGCATGTTATCTAGGCCTGTAGGTAATACATGTTATCTAGGCCTGTAGGTAATACATGTTATCTAGGCCTGTAGGTAATACATGTTATCTAGGCCTGTAGGTAATACATGTTATCTAGGCCTGTAGGTAATGCATGTTATCTAGGCCTGTAGGTAATACATGTTATCTAGGCCTGTAGGTAATACATGTTATCTAGGCCTGTAGGTAATACATGTTATCTAGGCCTGTAGGTAATGCATGTTATCTAGGCCTGCAGGTAATACATGTTATCTAGGCCTGTAGGTAATACATGTTATCTGAGGCATACAGGTATGACATGTTATCTAGCCTGTAGGTAATACATGTTATCTAGGCCTGCAGGTATACATGTTATTACCTGTAGGTAATACATGTTATCTAGCCTTGGTGGTAATGCATGTTATCTAGGCCTGTAGGTAATACATGTTATCTAGGCCTGTAGGTAATACATGTTATCTAGGCCTGTAGGTAATACATGTTATCTAGGCCTGTAGGTAATGCATGTTATCTAGGCCTGTAGGTAATACATGTTATCTAGGCCTGTAGGTAATACATGTTATCTAGGCCTGTAGGTAATGCATGTTATCTAGGCCTGTAGGTAATGCATGTTATCTAGGCCTGCAGGTAATACATGTTATCTAGGCCTGTAGGTAATGCATGTTATCTAGGCCTGCAGGTAATACATGTTATCTAGGCCTGTAGGTAATACATGTTATCTAGGCCTGTAGGTAATGCATGTTATCTAGGCCTGTAGGTAATACATGTTATCTAGGCCTGTAGGTAATGCATGTTATCTAGGTCTGCAGGTAATGCATGTTATCTAGGCCTGCAGGTAATGCATGTTATCTAGGCCTGTAGGTAATGCATGTTATCTAGGCCTGCAGGTAATGCATGTTATCTAGGCCTGCAGGTAATGCATGTTATCTAGGCCTGCAGGTAATGCATGTTATCTAGGTCTGCAGGTAATGCATGTTATCTAGGCCTGCAGGTAATGCATGTTATCTAGGCCTGTAGGTAATGCATGTTATCTAGGCCTGCAGGTAATGCATGTTATCTAGGCCTGCAGGTAATGCATGTTATCTAGGCCTGCAGGTAATGCATGTTATCTAGGCCTGCAGGTAATGCATGTTATCTAGGTCTGCAGGTAATGCATGTTATCTAGGCCTGCAGGTAATACATGTTACCTAGGCCTGCCTGTAGGTAATACATGTTATCTAGGTCTGCAGGTAATGCATGTATAGTGTAGCCTACATTTCCAAGGCAACCTCAGTGATTTGACCGCAATTAACCAAAGCCACACACGTGATATCAACTGGCTAGTTATCTTTCTCTCTTTTCCGCCAGGTGGCGTGCGAGCCTGCTCGCGGTGTGAAGACGAACATAGTCTGATAACTTTAGACAACATAGGGAAAGAAATGGGAGCAGGACGGGATTCGGGAGTCTTTCTCTCGGGATTTTGCAGGACAGGATTTTTTTTAATCACGTGATCGAGATATGACGGGAGTATTTTTGTGAGCTCTGGATGGCATGGGAGTGACAATTGATTCCTGTGTCACCCTCTAGTTGGCACTGAAAAAGTAGTTACTTTTAATCTCATTGTACATGTGTATAGTGACAATAAAAGGCATTGTATTCTATTGTTCACACTGAAACACCAAGTCATTTAAAAAATCTGCTATTAATTGTTTACATATATCATTAAATCTGCACATTTTAAATTTGAGACGCAAATAATTCTCTGGAACAGACTCCTCCGTTGTTGTTGAATATTATATTTACTTTCTCTGGATATTAGGGAACAAAAGTTTTATGTAAGAAGGCTTTTAATTTGAAAGAGACACAGGAAGTTTTGAGTTTCTACAGAAACAGAAATATAAACAATCTGAAACAGAGTAAAGAAATAACAGGATTTATAATAGTTGATCAATATCTGCAGTGTCTTTAGAAGTTGAGTTTCTTATTTCTTTTTTAATTTTCTTTCACAATAAAAGTATAATATATATTATATAAGTGTTGATTGATTTGTTCTGATTAATTAGACTGAGATTATGTTTATATTTGGAAGATGTTTTTTTTCTGTTTTCATGTTTCATATGTTCTTGTTAATTGAGAAAATGTTTAATTGGATTCATTCTGTAAAATGTAATCATATTTAGGACTTTGCTGAGACTGTAAGACGAGTACTACCTTTACTGTATCTCAGGGCTCAGGGATTTACCGCTTCAATAAAATAATTCTCAGTCCAAGAGTCCAAAGTTAAATATTAAACCGATCGTCCAACATATAGAATATCAGATCAGTGTTATTGTTTATGTTGGCTGAGGTGAGTTTCCTCTGCTGCTCTAACTCAGAGTTTTCTTTTAATCAGAAAGGAATAGTGAGTTTTTAATGTCAGAAATCTAAGGTGAGTTAGAGTTTCCTCCCAGCTGCAGCAGAGAGTACCTGAGAGGAGCTGGGAGGAAACACCTGTGTGTGTGTGTGTGTGTGTGTGTGTGTGTGTGTGTGTGTGTGTGTGTGTGTGTGTGTGTGTGTGTGTGTGTGTTTATTCTGATGATGTGTGTCTCTTCCTGTCTCCACAGAACCTTTCTGATCACATAAGATCAGAGTTTGATTTGAAGTTAGCTTAAAGTCATCTAAAGTCATCTCAGTTTGTCTAAACCTTCAGTGAAAAGTTAACCAGCTACAGTCCTCACATGCTGCTGTCTGATTGGTTTCTCTGAACATGTGATTTCAACTCAGAGACGTGATGCTGACAGGACAGACTGATCTCTCAGAGCAGGTAAGAACCACTAAACCTCTTGATGAGGATCTGATTATAATAATTTAAAGATGAAGGTGATCTATCGTAGCTGATCTTAGATGTTCAGGATTTGCTCACGTTGACCCAACACAGTTTCTAAAGAAGAGGTTGGAAACTCTCCACATATCACACACACTAGATTAGTTTAGGAAGGATTATATATGAACCATGTTACATATTTATTAACTCTCCACATATCACACACACTAGATTAGTTTAGGAAGGATTATATATGAACCATGTTACATATTTATTAACTCTCCACATATCACACACACTAGATTAGTTATGGAAGGATTATATATGAACCATGTTACATATTTATGCAATTTTTTAGGTTATGAATTGCCGTTTGCTTGTCAGAACTTCTTGTTGTCTTATGTTTCTATTTTAAAGTGTTTTCTCTTTTTTTTTAAGGAGTCATGTAAGACCACATGAATTAGTCTTTGCAGGATTATAAAGTTGACATTACGTTTCCTCTCTGTGTATGAACCAGGATCACATGGTGCAGGTCTGATAAAATGACCTTTGAGCTGAATAACCGTCAAGTAAGAGAGATAGTCTGACTCTGTGTAACACTGTGAGATGATATATTATATTAAACCAGAGTACTAAAGTATTATTGTTCATGTGAGTTCCTGGAAGGGATTTCATTATATAAACTGTATATGAATCCTACTAACTCTGAAATAAATCAAATGTATCTTTTAAAAGCTGTAATGTTGAGAAGTTATGTTGGTGTGAATGGAGAGAAGTTAGAGTTTCCTCCCACCTGCAGCAGCATGTACCTGAGTGGAGCTGGGAAGAAACACCTGTGTGTGTGTGTGTGTGTGTGTGTGTGTGTGTGTGTGTGTGTGTTTATTCTGATGATGTGTGTTTCTTCCTGTCTCCACAGTTTGATTTAAAGTCAGCTTCTTCATCTCTCTGAAGAGGAGATCTCTACACTTCAGGAGGAACAGGAGACCTGGAGATGGGGAATTCAAAGTCAACACCAACAACAGATAGCATGGGGGCTACAGGGTCAACACCAAGAGAAAGCAAAGACTTCCCTCCTGATCTGTCTGAATTAATGGACAAACTAAAAATCATTCAGCTTCATTCATCAAAGATTTTGACCGCAGTGATAGCAGGATGAGACAGATTGTTGGAGAGTTCCAAAAGATCGCTGATAGAGAAATCAGATCCTCAGACATGATGGCGTCTACCTCAGGAGGAGCAGCTGCTGCTGAGAGAGACTTCATGGAGATCATTGAACCCCTGAAGAGTACCTGGAAGAAATAAAGAGGTCGTGTGAGAAGTTGGAGCAAAGATCAGCTGAACTTCAGGCTGGAATCACTCTGACAGACATGGAAGAGTGTCAGAGCGTTCTGAGACGAGTGTCTGAAGATAGAAGAGAAATCATGATTTTGCCTCATCTGTGTAGCAGGGTGGTTGAGGACTGTGAAAAGATGAAGAAAGAACTCAAAGACTTCACTGAAAAGTAAAGATAGAAGCTGAAGTTTGTAGAAAAGGCCTTATTTATCCATAAGTTCTCACTAAATCTGCAGTTTGAGATATAGAACTTATAATTTGGGACACAAATATTCCTCTGGTCCTAATTATCAAAAAACAAACTCTGGCCTATAGTTCTGACTGAAACATGATGTAACTGTGTTGGACTCAGACTAGGTTAAACTGCAGTTTCTCATGTAACCAATGATGGTGCTACACCGGGGCTAGTCTCGCTTTGCCAGACCTTCCTCTACAGCGCTCGGAGGAGGGTCTGGCTAGTCCACACAGCATTCTGGGATGGGAGGACAATGTCCTCTGGTTTATTGGCATCTCTCTAAACCAATCACAATCATCGGTGGGGGGCTAAGCTCCGCAAGGAGCCACGGTGCCTCTGCTAAATAGTCTCAGGAAGGAACTTTTTTTGGTGGAACGTGGACGTTCAAAAGTAGTTTTAGTCGTGCAACAGAAAACTCTGATTGGACAGATAGTCTAGCTAGCTGTTAGACAGGCAGACAGACAGACAGACAGACAGATAGTCTAGCTAGCTGTCTGGATTTACCCTGCAGAGATCTGAGGAGCAGTTAACCATAGTCCTCACAAATCCACCGTAGGTTAGAACACCAACACAGAGGAAGGAGATGGACATCTGGGAGAAATTTCAGATGGCACCGTACCAGAGCAGTCCTGGAAGTGGAAGGTCGTGGATATAGACTATACCGGGGCTAACCAGGACTATAGCCCCGTCACAAATCTAGTTAGCTCCGGTTCAGCCCCCACAGGGTGGTGGTATAGTCCTACAATGTTATGGACATTTCCCAACTGTATTATACTTGCACTTTTGTCGAGGAGAAACTTAATTTTAAAAGGAAACAAAGTCAAAATCTCAGCTATTTTCTGCCTGCATCTAACCTGAAAGACTCTCTTAAAGATATTTTTTCAGTTTTGTTTTAGGGGACACTGAGACAAGTTTCTGAAGATAAAAGAGAGGGAGAGAGAGAAATCCCCCTGTTGGCTGATGTGTGTAAGAAGGTTATTGAGGACTGTGAACGGATGAAGGAAGAAGTCAAAGACTGGTGGTCGCTGCTCTGTGCATGTGCTGCTTGGTATAATAAGCTGCCATTCTTCTCCGAGCTGCCTCAATTGTTGAATTGGTGCCTGAAGAGTTAAGTGTGGCGAGCATGTTTCATCGCGATCGTGAGATATGACATAATCCTGACGCCATAAAAAAGAGATTCAAACTTACTGAATATTTTTGCAATTTATGTGAACTAGAAGAAGAAACAATATGTTTGTTCTTTCACTGTATATGTATACTACAATATTTGGGTTGATGTTCAACATTTTTATAATAAGGAAAACTGGGCCATCAATATGGCCCAGTTTCAAGTAGAAGGTTAAAATAAAATGTTTCCTGCTGATAATGAATGAAAAGATACCAGTTCTGTTTTCTTGTTCATCATATTCTTTGTTTTTATATGAAAAAGCGTTCATGTTATGTTTATTTGTTCTTTATTACCAGTTAATTGCAGAGGTGGAAAGTTACTAATTACATTTACTCACATTAATGTAACTAAGTAGTCTTTTGTGTACTTCTACTTTTACTTTTTAAAGTAGTTTTTAAGACCTTTACTTTTACTTTTCCTTCAGTACGTTCTGTTTGAAGTATTTTACTTTGCTACATTTTAATCACATCTGTTACAGACTGTTCTCTAAATAATAATAAAAAGGAAGAAAATTTTACATTTAGTGTGTCTTTGTGGGAGTATTTTGTCTCTTTTTCACATTATTTTGGATCATTATTATCTCCATATCTGTGTCTGAAATGTTGGAAAAGTTATAATAATAATAATAATATAATATAATATATAACTAAACACTCAAAGAGCTTAAAGACCAAACGGTTACACTTTACTTGAAGGTATCTATATAAGAGTGACATTACACTGTCATGAACGTGTCATAAACATTATAAACAAGTCATAAATGTTCATGATATCATGCTTCTTTTAGTGTCATTTAGTTTTTGTCATGACAGGTTAGGTTTGGGTTAAAATGCAGCACCCAGCATGGGTGCTACGAGGGGCACAGGCACAAGGGGACCACTGGTGTGAATAAAACACTTTAAAGAACTCCTTAAAAAAACGGGTTCGGTTACATAAAAAAGACGGGGCTGTTTAAAAGATGGACAGATATTAAAAGAAGGTTAAAAGAAACACTGGACCGGAAGGACAGCGGGAAATTATAAACTTTAAATAAAAGGTCACCTTCACAACTATTATAGGTCATAAATGTTCATGATATAATGCTTCTTTCAGTTTTTGTCATGACAGGTTAGGGTTAGAATTAGGGTTAGGGTT
>NC_053128.1:34166205-34231205 GCF_010015445.1 Perca fluviatilis | reverse complement strand
AATGTAACAAAAGGGATGTCAGAGAGTGGAAGTGTTAAGAAAGTAGAAGAACTGGCGAAAGAGTTCATGAAGATTGTTGAACCGCTGAAGAACGACCTGGAAGAAATAAAGAGGACGTGTGAGAAGTTGGAGCAAAGATCAGCTGAAGTTCAGGCTGAAATCACTCTGAGAGAAATGGAGGAGTTACAGAGGAGTCTGTCTATCCCTGGAAGAAGTGACGGAGTATTGTCTACTATGGAGAAAGTCTTCACACTTACTGCGACCCCTGAAGAGGACAGAAAGTTAAGAGACTCCATCATCCAGTCAGCTGATCTCTGTCAGAAAGTCATCGATGACTTGGAGAAGATGAAGGAAGATCTCAAAGAACAGTGAACATTAAGGCTGTGTGTTGGCAAGAATCTGGTGATACCATACGAATCACGATACGATGGGTCACGATTCAATATATTGTAATATATTTCAATACTGTGCATAAGACGATATATTTGGATTTTTTTTAAAGTATCATTTTAGAAAAACTAATATTTAAAAAAAGACATGATGTGCATAAAAGTCAAAGAAGTTTACTTTATGTAAACAATTCAGTACACAGAAAATCAAACTGCCAGTTTGGGATTGAGGTTCACAGCAAATGTTTATATGCTTGCGTAGGCCATAATATATAAATATATAAAATACATCACCCCTGTCACAATACAGAACACATTATGTGCAGGCTGAAAAAAGAAAAGACATCTGTCCATGTCAATAAAAATAATAAAAAAAATGCTTGCACTATTCCTACACAGGGTACATCCAACACATAACACGTTTTGTGTTGCAAAAACACAAGAAAAAAACAAAAAAAAATCAATATTGCGTTTTTGAAAATATCGCGATACTAAAGTGTATCGATTATTTCTTACACCCCTAGTGAACATACATTCTGCAGCTTGAAGAAAGGATTGTTTAATTATGTTATAATTATAAGTGTGTGTGTGTGTGTCTGTGTCTGTGTGTTTGTGTCTGTGTTTGTGTGTGTCTGTGTGTGTGTGTGTGTGTGTGTATAGACTGTATATCTTATTTAGCCTACATGAGGTAAACGTTCTGCCTGTGGCAACTTAGCATTTAAACATCATGTTACACGTTGTTGAACTTGTTGTGTTGATTAAATAAAGTTTTTAACTGGGTGTGGGGCCGTCCACACTGTTTTATCCACTGTAGGCACCGCTCACGTTGGCCGTCATTTATGAAACGTTTTCTTTTGAACGTGAACAATTTATTTGTACCATTGACCGAGTTATTTCGGCTTGTTTTTCCAGCACCTCTGCTGTCAGGAGACCGGGTCCAGCACGGGGGGCGGAGGACACGCACTCTCCCTCAGCTGTTGCCTCGTTCTGACTCATGAAAAAAACACGAGTAAAATAAAAGACACTGCATAAACTCAGCTACTGTGTGTTTATTTAAATATAAGTACACCTACATGTAGGCCTAAGAGATTGCAATATAATCCTGTATATTACTATTAGGACTATAGAATATATGTGTCAAGGATGTAGCTAGGCTATAAACTTCAACTGGAGTCCGATTTACTACGGCAACACTGTTGACCGCATGATCTCTTTTCTCTTTTCATTCCAGACTGGACATGTCACACTCTACCGACTCCACCAGACCAGACTGGACATGTCAACACTCTAACGACTCCACCAGACCAGACTGGACATGTCAAACTCTACCAACTCCACCAGACCAGACTGGACATGTCACACTCTACCGACTCCACCAGACCAGACTGGACATGTCACACTCTACCGACTCCACCAGACCAGACTGGACATGTCACACTCTACCGACTCCACCAGACCAGACTGGACATGTCACACTCTACCAACTCCACCAGACCAGACTGGACATGTCAAACTATAACGACTCCACCAGACCAGACTGGACATGTCACACTCTACTGATTCCACCAGACCAGACTGGACATGTCACACTCTACTGATTCCACCAGACCAGATTGGACATGTCAAACTCTACCAACTCCACCAGACCAGACTGGACATGTCAAACTCTACCAACTCCACCAGACCAGACTGGACATGTCCAACTCTACCGATTCCACCAGACCAGATTGGACATGTCAAACTCTACCAACTCCACCAGACCAGACTGGACATGTCAAACTCTACCAACTCCACCAGACCAGACTGGACATGTCAAACTCTACCAACTCCACCAGACCAGACTGGACATGTCAAACTCTACCAACTCCACCAGACCAGACTGGACATGTCCAATTCTACCGATTCCACCAGACCAGACTGGACATGTCACACTCTACTGATTCCACCAGACCAGACGGGACATGTCACACTCTACCGACTCCACCAGACCAGACTGGACATGTCACACTCTACTGATTCCACCAGACCAGACGGGACATGTCACACTCTACCGACTCCACCAGACCAGACTGGACATGTCAAACTCTACCGACTCCACCAGACCAGACTGGACATGTCACACTCTACCGACTCCACCAGACAAGAATGGACATGTCAAACTATAATGACTCCACCAGACCAGACTGGACATGTCACACTCTACCGACTCCACCAGACAAGAATGGACATGTCAAACTATAATGACTCCACCAGACCAGACTGGACATGTCACACTCTACCGACTCCACCAGACCACCTGGACATGTCAAACTATAACGACTCCACCAGACCAGACTGGACATGTCCAACTCTACCGATTCCACCAGACCAGACTGGACATGTCACACTCTACCGACTCCACCAGACCAGACTGGACATGTCACACTCTACCGACTCCACCAGACCAGATTGGACATGTCAAACTATAATGACTCCACCAGACCAGACTGGACATGTCCAAATCTACCGACTCCACCAGACCAGACTGGACATGTCACACTCTACCGACTCCACCAGACCAGACTGGACATGTCCAACTCTACCGATTCCACCAGACCAGACTGGACATGTCACACTCTACCGACTCCACCAGACCAGAATGGACATGTCAAACTATAACGACTCCACCAGACCAGACTGGACATGTCACACTCTACCGACTCCACCAGACCAGACTGGACATGTCACACTCTACCGACTCCACCAGACCAGAATGGACATGTCAAACTATAACGACTCCACCAGACCAGACTGGACATGTCACACTCTACCGACTCCACCAGACAAGAATGGACATGTCAAACTATAATGACTCCACCAGACCAGACTGGACATGTCCAACTATAACGACTCCACCAGACCAGACTGGACATGTCCAAATCTACTGACTCCACCAGACCAGACTGGACATGTCCAAATCTACTGACTCCACCAGACCAGATTGGACATGTCAAACTATAACGACTCCACCGACCAGACTGGACATGTCAGACTCTACCAACTCCACCAGACCAGACTGGACATGTCAAACTCTACCAACTCCACCAGACCAGACTGGACATGTCAAACTCTACCGACTCCACCAGACCAGACTGGACATGTCAAACTCTACCGACTCCACCAGACCAGACTGGACATGTCAAACTATAACGACTCCACCAGACCAGACTGGACATGTCACACTCTACCGACTCCACCAGACCAGACTGGACATGTCAAACTCTACCAACTCCACCAGACCAGACTGGACATGTCCAACTCTACCAACTCCATCCAACAAACCCCAACAAACACAGACGGCCGGCCCACACTGACCAAACTGTTGGCGTTTGTTGGAGCAGTGTGCATGCATCTTAAAAGCTTCTGTACATTTTCCATTCCACCATGGGTAGGAAAGCTTTTTTGCACACCTCTTTTCGTCGGGCAGGTGTGTAGGATGTAACCAAAAAAATAAAAAAAGACAGGAGATTAAAATGAATCCCGCACACTTTACCCAAGCAAGTATTTATTAAAAAAATACAGCGTTTCAGTCTTAGACCAATTTACCTGATGAAGGTCTAAGACCAAAACGTTGTATTTTCTAAATAAATAATTGCTTGCATAATGGTCAGCGTGCGGGATTTTTTTTAAAGTCCATTCCACCATGGGACATTAATTTGTTTTCCCCTTTGGCTCATATTGTTAGGAATATTCTGGCTTGCTGCTGCAATGATAACCATACTTAACTTATGATTCATTTCATCAATACTTTGATCTGTTTCTTCAGGCATTTAATTTAATTCATCTATACACCATTTAGAAAATTTCTTCCAATTTGTCTTCTTAAAACACAATTTTTTTAATTTTTAATTTTTATTTATAGTCGATTGAGAACAACTTCTCATTTGCAATGATGACCTTTCATGTTCACACAGTTCCACATTCATAACTGGAAGCTGCCCAGTACAACCACAGTCTGATCTGATGAGGGAGGGACAAGCACTCCTCTTACACTTTCCCCACCCAGATTTTATCCTGTCAGTCTGAACCAGCGACCGCCCAGTCACACGCTCACTTCTTTAACCATTAGGCCACCACTGCCCATAAAATCAATATCAACTTTACATAGTACTGGAAAATGATCACTTCCAATACTTGTGCTTTGATCAACTTCCCATTCACACCTGCTGGCTATTGTTCTATCAACTAAAGTGAACTGTACACGGACAACAGACGTTTCAGTATTGATGGCGTTTATTTAAAGCCCTGGAAAAACAACACTTAAAGTTGAGAACAGATTTAACTTTTTGAGAAACGCAACCGAACCTGAACACAACAGGATATCACACAAATGAGCCATTTAATCGACACCCTACAATGCCACACAAAACCATGACTAATAATTAGCATCATCATACTGTGTACAATCTTCAACACCATGGCAAACAAATGCATAAAAAGCAGACGAAAAGAGAAAAAAGCTCCACTCTTTCTATTTTAGTTAATTATCTGATCATTGATAACTAACATTACCATATAGTAATTTAATTGTGTAAAGTAATGCACATTTAAGATTTAAGAATTTACTCTAATTTGCATAGTCATTGACCTTATGAATTTCCATTGCTTATATCAGGTTTGCATGGGTGCTGATATTTACCGAACTTTCTGTCCTTACACTCTAACCAAGAAGGCCTGTTTTTAAACTCCCTAACCTGACTTTCAGTCCACAATGCTGGCCACGAGTTCTCACCATCTCTTTCATCATCTCCAACAAGGAAAAATAAACAATTGTATTCTGTTTACTGCTTTACGGCTTTACGATCGGGTCATCCTGATCTGTGGCAGCTGCAGTGTCACCCGACGCGGCAGTAGCTTCAGGGACGGACTTATGAAAACACTGAAGTAGTGTTATTTGGGTCTATTTACGTTTCATATCTCGTTACTTTAAAACTTTGTTCAAACTCTACCTAGTTGTGAGAAAGGAAAGGCCGCGCAAAGAATGCAACTTGTTGTTGCTTAGTAACGTTAAGTGACGTCGCGTCAGATCCAGGGCACGTCAGTGCTTCACAACACAGACGGGGTGAATTTATGAATGAAAGTGAGAACGTTCTGTCACAACGATGTTGTTACGTATCATCGCGCTTTTGTAAGTGGGTATATGGAAATCCTTGACTTTTCCTAGAGGGTATACGCCGTATACCTGCGTATCACGTAGACTACACCACTGGTCTAGTGTGTACAAACCGATTAACAAGCTGAGGAAACATCATGTTTAAGTGCTTTATATGGATATTTATATATTATATATGTCAGTGATATTTTGGACTAAATGGGATATTGGGAAGGTTCAGGTGAAACTTTTTTGTCAGCAATATACTCGCAATGTCACCAAGCACATTACCAGGTCTCTTCAAGACCTAGAGATTGACGTAGTGGAATTACAGGAGTTGGTGGATTCCACAGGAAATCAAGGGCAGGTTGAAGCTCTTAAAGTCAAAAAGGCTGCTTTAGCCAACCTGTTGGGCATCACAGCACAGGGGGCTCTGGTCCGCTGCCGCTTCATGAACGCCTCCCAGATGGATGATTCTTCTTTGGTCTGGAGCGGAAGAACGGGCAGAGAAAGATCATCCACTCCCTTCGCTCTGCAGATGGAGGTACGATCACGGGGACGCCTGAGATAAGG
Organism: Perca fluviatilis; assembly: GCF_010015445.1. Lineage (NCBI taxonomy): Eukaryota > Metazoa > Chordata > Actinopteri > Perciformes > Percidae > Perca > Perca fluviatilis. The sequence goes on along the minus strand of NC_053128.1, from coordinate 34,225,112 downwards.
AGGTATGCCACGTCGTTTTATAAAGACCTGTTCGGAGAGGAGTATGTGGAAGACGCTGAGTCAGCTGCTCCTTTCTACGATGGCCTTCCTCAGGTGGGAGCTGATAACAACACCGTGCTGGACGACCAACTGTCCCTGAACGAGCTGCATGTGGCTCTGATGAGCCTGGGGAACGGGAAGGCACCAGGCATCGACGGGCTGCCTGTGGATTTTTATAAGACCTTCTGGCCCGTGATTGGAGAGGATCTGCTGGAGGTGTTCCAGGACAGCCTGAGCAGAGGACGTCTGCCGCTGAGCTGCAGAAGGGCAGTCATCACCCTGCTGCCGAAGAAGGGAGATCTGCAGGAGATAAAGAACTGGAGACCTGTTTCTCTGCTGTGTGGGGACTACAAGATCCTGTCCAAAGCTCTCGCTTCTCGGCTTCGGGAGGAAAGGGATGAGTGTGTGCGTCTGCCTCCGTTGTTCTTACTGCTGGAGAAGCTGTTCAGTAAATTAGGGGAGGTCTTCTCCACACATATGTTCATTTTTGGGTTCAGGTACAGTAAGATTGCAAAATATAAAAGTTGTTGAATTTCATCTTGGGCCAATCAAAGATGGCGGTGTGTGTAAGCAGGAAGAGGAAGGTGGATGACTCTGTTGATATTAATGTAAATCTCCTGTTTGCTCGGATGGTGAAAGCCAGAATCAGGATTGATTTTAATTATTATGCAGAGATGAAGGATGTGGATCAGTTCAGGTTGATCTGGGCTCATGGTGATGTGTTGTGCTCTGTAGAAGGAGACCAGCTCCTCTTCTCTCAGGAGGTGATGTCATGTAGTTGAGTGTTTATGTCTGTATGTATTTATTGGACTGTTGAACAGAGTTTATTTTGTATATAACAGAAGGGAACATTGATTAAATAAAGTTCCTTTAAAAATCTAAATCTCTCTCTCTCTCTCTCTCTCTCTCTCTCTGTCTCTCTCTGTCTCTCTCTGTCTCTCTTTCTCTCTTATTGCGGTGAACTCTTTTGTGTCCGTTATAAATGCTGCGGTTGAGGACAAATGTCCATTCTGTGGACTGAGAGTGTCAGTGTCTTTCTGCTGTAATTTCGTTTTTACAAACTGTATTTAACAAATGTGGGGAGGCTTTCAGCAAACAGGTTTTTGTCTGTGATTTTAATTACAGTCACCATCACAAGCACAAGTGCCAGGTTCTGAATTTTGTTTTGGGTCAGGCCAAGATGGCGGTGTATGTGAGCTGGAGGAGGGCGATTTAAATGTGGATGCTATCCTTGTGTGTGTAAATGCGATCAAATCCAGACTGCTGGTGGACTTTAGCTTTTATAAAGCTGCTGGAGACCTGAACTCGTTCCAGCAGGTCTGGGGGTTTAACCAGGTTCTCTGTACTGTCTCAGAAGAGAAACTGACCTTTGGAGATGTGCTCATGTAGTTTATATATTTTCAGAGTGGCAAATAAAGCTGTTTTCAAAAATCAAAATCTATCTCTCTCTGTCTCTCTCTCTCTCTCTGAATTTTCAATTTCATGTTGCTTTATTGGCATGACAAAAAAAACATCTGTGTTGCCAAAGCATAAGAACAAACATACATATAAACAACAACAAGGAGTAAATACATTTGACCATTTTCTGATGGGAAACTACCAAATATAAAACAGTCAAACAATAAATTGGTTATTTACACAATTGTTTTTAAAAAAGAATAAACATTTCTGCAGATTGTTGTGAAATCTCCACATAAAATCATAACCATTCATAAGACAGAGTTCATCTTGGCCTTATGAATATAAGAGAAAATGTTTAGATAATCATACATTTTATCTATATACACATTGTTTACTTGAGTTCAGCAGTTCTAATCTGAGAACACACACACACACACACACACACACACACACACACACACACACACACACACACACACACACACACACACACACACACACACACCCAGTCTTCATTAATATAAACTGTCCAAACTGTAATGATAATAACTGCACAAACCCCTTACATATTTGAAGAAGAAAAGGCCAGGACAAATCTCTAGTTGATCTCAGTTATGTTGGTTCAGTTTTAGTAAACTACCCTAACCGGTAGCACTTTATAATAACTATCCATAATTCATCATTTATTAAGCATTAATTAACTATTAGTTAATGGTTTGTCCATTATTACTTATTAATTGTTCATACATAGTTCATCATGAGTAAAGTATTTGTTCACATAGTTATAAATGGTTTGTTCACAGGGGCGGTTCTACATTGAATTACACCCAGGGCGAGACCCCCTTCGAGCGCCCCCCCTCCCCCCCAAAAAAAAGAAAAACACCAAATTCTGCAGTTATATTTTATTACAACATAAGTGAAAGAGAAAATTACATTTCTCAATTGCACAAATCCTTCATTAGAACATTAAAAAAACACACTTAAGAGAATCCAGTTACTTAACTATTGCAATTACAACAGCAAACACACTTTTTAAGGTGCACAATTCTGCACAAAATATGACAGTAAGTTATCGGAACTTAAATAAATATACACTATATTCATAAATATACCAAAAATATATACAATCAGATATATACAAACTGTAACAAGAGCAGATCGCAACAATAATATAAAATATTAAGAATACACAAATAGAATATAGAATAAATATTCTAAATCCTACATCACTCAAATGTGAAAACACACTAAAGATTGTTATTTAACTATTGCAAACAGCAAACACACTTTTAAGGTGCACAATCTAAAAAATAAATATACACTATATACATAAATTTGTCAAAAATATATACAATCAGATATATAAAAAAATGTAACAAGAGCAGAGAGAATAAGAAAAATATACAAATCAAATATAGAATAAATTTTGTAAATAGCACAAATTCTTCATCACACAAATGTGAAAACACACTAAAGAGAATCTGTTTCACTATAGCACTATGAACAGAAAACACAAACTAAATCTAAAACCTGACCTTTCTGGCCTTCCTTGATGCAAAATCATCAATGACATCATTGTATGAAATCTGCTCCCCTATTGAATGATTGATACTGATAACGGCGAGGCCAGTGAGCCGTTCCTGGGACATGGTTGACCTCAGGTATGACTTGATCATTTGAACTTTAGTTTGGAAAAGCTCCTCTCTGCTTGAGCCACAGTGACTGGTAGAGTAAGTGCAATCCTGAGAGCAGTCCAAAAGTTGGGGTAGATCTCTGATAGATCCTTGTCATGCACAAAAGTGATGAGCTCAAGGAGGCTCATGGTCTTTGATGGCAGGTCAGGGAAGTTCTTAATTTCCTGCACAAGCTTTCTTCTGTCCAAATCAGAGTGCCCCTTAAAGTGCAGTGTGGTGCCTAGTGCCTCACATTGCTCTGCCAGCTCCTCATCTGCAAGACTTGGGAAATGTGTCAACACCCTGAATTTATTCCAATGTGGAAAATCTCTCCTTGATGGCTGACGTGGCTGCATCAACGACAACGTTGAAGAATCCAACCTCTAACTTCTTAAGTGCATCACTGATAGGCTCATCATGTGATTCATATGAGAAGTGGCACTTTGTGGACCTCAGCCTTTTTTGTTTTAAAACAGCCTCCACATTCGTTTCTTCACAAATGTCTTTGGCCGCCATCTGTGCAGTCACAAAGCTACTTGCCCTGTAGCTCTGGAGACCTTGCTCAGTCTTCTTCAAAAGACTCACAGCTAGGTCCATATGCATATTAGGAGACTGCATGAGTTTGCTGGCATGCTGTATTGAAGATAGCATGTCATACCAACCGTGCAGATGCTGAAGCAGTACGACCCCACCTCCTCAGACAAAGACTGGGCCTCAGCCTTTATAGCAGGGTCTTTGGTGTGGTTTCTCACCTCAATTAAAGCCTCTCTCACGGCAGCTCCCTGGTACTTCATGGGCTCAACGCTTTTGACTTTGCTCTCCCACCTTGTTTCTGCCCACATCTTTAAAGTGATGCTCACATGGTTCTTCAGTATGGCCCATCTTTGGGTGGAGCCTGAAAATAATGTGTATAGCTTTTGCAGGACACCAAAGTAACTCATAGCATCAACAGATCTCTTAGCAGCATCACACACAACTAAATTCAATGTATGCGCCCCACATGGCACAAACAGAGCTCTGGGATTCTTTTCTAAGAGCCTGGCTTGAACTCCCTTATTTTTGCATTTCATGTTTCCCCGATTGTCATATGACTGTCCTCTGCAGTCTTCAAAAGGAATTCCCAAGTCCTCAAGTTTCGTCAGGATCATGGATGCCAAGTTCTGGCCTGTGGACTCCTTTGCCTCCAAAAATCCCATAAAATGTTCCATGATATGGGGCTTCTCCATCAGTGACACCACTCTAATGACCACTGACAACTGTTCTGTGTGGCTTATATCTGGGGTGCAGTCCAGAATCACTGAAAAAAACTTTGCCTGCTTGATATCATCCACTATAGCAGAGATGATTTTGCTGCTCAACAAATCAATCAGCTCATTCTGCACATGATGGCCTAGGTAGCTGTTGTGACTTGCTGTTCCTCTTTCAACACTGTTAAGGTGTTCTTTCATAATGGGATCAAACCTGGCCATAAGTTTGACCTCTTTGAGAAAATTTCCATTTGATAGTGTGAACAGTGTTTCTGTGTGTCCCCTTAGAGACAAATTCCGAACTGCCAGTGACTGCACAATAGCAGTGAGACATGTCAGCACTGCTCTCCAGCTCACCCTCTCAGCCTCCTCAAGTGCCATCTCCAGGTTATCAATAGTTTTCCCACTTTTTAACCTCACTGACAGTTCCTTCCATGCTTTCATGCAATTGAGGTGTTCAGGACTGTTTTCATGTGATGTGAGGTAATCACTCGCATGTTTCCAATTTGCCATCCCTGCACTTATTAAATTAATGTTCCTCTTGGAAAACAATTTGCAGCAGAAGCAAAAGAGGCTGTTGTTCTTCATTGAATAAATCAGCCAACTTCTTGTCATCTTTTCATCACTTACTAATGTCTTCATAAAATATTGGTGGTGGCAACATCTCCCATCACTCTAATTTCTACGGAAAACAAAGCCAGTTGGCACCTTACTTGGTCCTCTGCGAACCAGCTCAGTCCGAATACTGTCAGTCAGATGTGAGGGCCAGTTAGCAGGGTCGGTTGACAGAGGCTCATCCTCAACAGTGGGGCTCAGTGGGGGTCCAGCTCCAAGCATTTCTATCAGACAGCATATTGGCACATTAGTCAAAGCACGTAGCAGTGGAACATAACACATAGGACTACTCAGAAATTATTAGATATATTAAAATTACATTAAATTGCAGTTGTCCAGTTGTGTTGTAGCCTAGGCATACCCCCTCCACACACACACACACACACACACACACACACACACACACACACACACACACACACACACACACACACACACAAACCCACCTGAAGGCTCATGCTGGGCAGAAGTACAGGCAAAGAGGTCTTCATCTTCAATATCAGATATTTGTGGAGACATATGTGTATCTGAGGAGATAGATGGTAGCTCATCCCGAAGGACAATTCCAGAAGAGGCATGTGTAGCTGATGAGGTAGATGGCTGGTCCTCATCCTGAGGCTCTGAGACTATTCAAGCAGCAGAGTCTTGTGTAGCAGGGGAGGTAGGTGGCTCATCCTGACCAGTAGCAGAGGATGCTCCAAAATATTTTAAAAGTGCCCCTGAAATTGCAGTTGATTTGCAATTGAAATTTAAATCAAAAGACCATAGGATTATGTTTTATACAGCTAAAACAGCCTGGGGTCAAATTGACCCCAAACATAATAGTAGGGTTAAATAAACATGCCCTTACGCTAAATGTCTGTCATTACATGCTATATTAATCTAACTTTTAGGGAGGAACCATTAGCTCCTCGATTACTGCCTCGAATTCTATGCATGGCACACTTTTAGTTATGACTGTTAAACTACTTTGTCACGAAATATAGTTGTAGCAAATAGCAAATGTCCGTCTTTGAAACTACCTACAGATTTGAAAATTCCGTTGGTTAATGACAGTACCTAACGTTAAACCAAATGATGGAAATAAATAATAACTGAACTTGTAACAGTTTTTTTGCAAAGCAAAATATTATGGTGTTATTACAAATCTGTTTGTTGAGTTAAAACCGAATTATTGTTGTATAAGCATAGCAAACAACATAGCAAAAAGGCTAACAAACGAAAGAGTTACCCACCATTACATTACATTACATGTCATTTAGCTGACGCTTTTATCCAAAGCGACTTACAATTAAGTGCTTTCAACTTTGAAGGTACAAACTCCAGACAACAAGTAGTAAGTGCAAATACATTAGCTTTAAATAAGCAAAGCTACAAAGAGACATAAAAGTGCAGGTTCAAGAGTTTTTTTTATTTATTTTTTTTTATCCGAGGTGTAGTCGGAAGAGATGGGTTTTTAGCCTTCGGCGGAAGATGTGTAGGCTGTCAGCCATCCTGATGTCGATGGGGAGCTCGTTCCACCATTTGGGAGCCAGAACAGTGAACAGTCTGGATTTCGTTGAGTGATTAGTTCTCCCTCGCTGTGAGGGGGCAGCAAGCAGTTTGGCTGATGTAGAGCGAAGTGGGGGGTTGGGGTATATGGTTGGACCATGTCCTGGATGTATGCTGGGGCTGATCCGTTCGTGGCCCTGTATGTATAAGTACTAGTGTCTGGAAGCCAATTAACATTAGCCCTTCATTAGCCCTTCATTCATGACATGGATAATCATACAGAGAGAGAACATAGTTGCATACTTTTTATTACTTTTATGCCAACTCATTCATTCCCTCTGTTATTAGATTGTTAAATGAACAACATACAGCACTGTTACATGAAATCACATAACTATAACAAACTGGTTCTAGCACTCCGTTGCTCTGTTCCGCCACTAGCAGGTGTGTGAGTATGTAGGAGGTTGTAACGATTGAGTTGGGTCATGTGTAAATGTGTGGATGTTACAGGAGAGAACAACAAGCTTCTGTATACAGGAGGATGTATGACTGCTGTAGTACTTTTGTACTATTTATACTATTTGTTGTCTATTGATTGTTTGTTTATTGTTTGAGTTATTAACTTATACAGATTGTGTGCTAATGCACTTTTAATGCATTCTAAGTTTGTTTAACCCTTAATGGATGGGCTGGCTGTAAACTGAATTGCCCCTTGGGGACTAATAAAGTTATCTGAATCTGAATCTGAATCTGAATCTTTCGCTCGTTTCTCCTCTTCTTCTTTTCTTTTTTTTCTAAATTGGGCACCTGATGGCTTTGACCTTTTTCTGTCCATCTCTGGGTTTATTTGGCACTGACCCAACAATCAACAGAATTCCCATCCCCCCAATACTGTCACTCAAGACCAGAAGTCAAGACTAAACCAATTTACTTTGGTGACAGGTGACACATAATCGTTTTGTATTACCTATTTTTATTGGCCATTTCAAACAATTCAGAAAAAAAAAAATCTGCAGGAACTATAGGCCTGCATTTATAATATTATCATGAATGAAATGTGCGTTATTTGGAAGGATTTTTTTTTTTCAAGTGCTCGTGCCGCCCCCCATGAGTCATGAAAAAATGCCGCCCCGGGCGACTGCCCAGTTCGCCCGTGCCTAAAACCGCCACTGTTTGTTCATAGTAAATAAGCCTATCTTGAAGAATATGTTTGTAAGTACATGATTTATACTTAAAAAATAATGAAACAACCATTTGTAAATTCAGTTCAATTCAATTCAGTTTTATTTATAATATCAAATCATAACATAAGTTATCTCGAGACACTTTACAGATAGAGTAGGTCTAGACCACACTCTATAATTTACAAAGCCCCAACAATTACAGTAATTCCCTCAAGAGCAAGCAGTGCGACAGTGGCGAGGAAAAACTCCCTCTTGGGAAGAAACCTCGGACAGACCCAGGCTCTTGGTAGGCGGTGTCTGACGGGCCGGTTGGGGGTGTGATGAACAGTGGCAATAGTAGTCACATTAATAATGGAACAGTGACTGGATGTAGCGGGAAGCTGCAGGGTTCAGCAGGGCGCAGCATGACATTGCAGGGCACCGCTGAGCTCAGCAGGGAGTGCAGCAGGACCACGGCGACAGCTGGAACCAGGATCTTGGTGCCAACGTTCTCCAAGGAAATACGCTGGGGGAAAAAACATAAGGACTCCGGGAGTAAACTCCCCAGAAGCTAGGATTAGTAACAAGCATTTCTGGGACGGGATACACACAAACAGTAATAGTAATAGTAACAGTAATAGAAACAGTAATAGAAAGGGAGAGGAGAGAGCAGCTCAGTGTGTCAAAGGAAGGAAGTCCCCCGGCAGTCTAGAACTATAACAGCGTAACTGTAACAGCGTAACTAAGAGAGATGGGTCATAAGGAGAGGTAGCTTTTTCGGGCTTAGAACTCTCCCCCTGCCGGAACGGGCTTGGCTGGCCTGCCTCCCTCTACTTTGTTATGTATTATTAATCTAACAATTATGAAGAGAAGCAGGTGGGCCAGTTAGGTGAACACTGCAACTCCTCACTCCCTAACTATAAGCTTTATCAAAAAGAAGAGTTTTAAGTTCATTCTTGAAAGTGATTACAGTTTCTGCCCCCCGAACCCAGATCGGGAGCTGGTTCCATAGGAGAGGAGCCTGATAACTGAAGGCTCTGGCTCCCAGTCTACTTTTAGAGACTCTAGGTACCACCAGTAACTCTGCATTCCGGGAGCGCAGTGCTCTAGTGGGACAATAGGGTATTAGGAGCTCTTCCAGATATGATGGTGCTAGACCATTTAGAGCTTTGTAGGTCAAGAGAAGGATTTTAAACTCAATCCTGGATTCAACAGGAAGCCAGTGCAGAGAAGCTAATACAGGAGAAATATGATCTCTTTTCTTAGTTCTTGTGAGAACACGCGCTGCAGCATTCTGGATCAGCTGGAGAGTCTTAAGAGACTTATTTGAGCAACCTGACAGTAGGGAATTACAATAGTCCAGCCTGGACGTAACAAATGCATGGACTAGTTTTTCAGCGTCGTTTTGAGACAGGATATTCCTAATTTTGGCAATGTTACGAAGATGAAAAAAGGCTGTTCTTGAGGTTTGTTTTAGATTGGCATTAAAGGATATATCCTGATCAAAAATAACTCCTAAATTTTTGACAGTAGTGCTGGAGGCCAGGGCAATACCATCCAGAGTAGCTATATCTTTAGATAATGAAGTTCGGAGGTGCTTTGGTCCCATCACAATAACTTCAGTTTTGTTTGAGTTTAACATCAGGAAATTGTGGGTCATCCAGGATTTTATATCTTTAATACACGCTTGAAGTTTAGCTAACTGACCACTTTCGACTGGCTTAATTGACAGATATAATTGGGTGTCGTCTGCGTAACAGTGAAAGTTAATTGAGTGTTGGCTAACTTTAGCGTACTTGGAGGATTTATCATTAACATTAACAAATTGGGATCGCTCAGAGAAATAGGACTTAAACCAGCTTAGTGCGATTCCTTTAATGCCAACTAAGTGTTCCAGTCTCTGTAACAGGATGGTATGGTCAATAGTGTCGAAAGCAGCACTAAGATCTAATAAAACAAGTATGGAGACAAGTCCTTTGTCAGCAGCAGTTAGAAGGTCGTTAGTAATTTTCACCAGTGCCGTCTCTGTGCTATAATGCATTCTAAATCCTGACTGAAAGTCTTCAAATAGATTGTTCCTATGTAGAAAGTCACATAGTTGATTAGCGACTTCCTTCTCAAGGATTTTGGAGAGAAAGGTCTTCAGGATCGAGGGTAGGTTTTTTCAGAATAGGTTTTATCACAGCTATTTTAAATGACTGCGGTACATAACCTGTTAATAAAGACAAATTGATCGTATTTAATATTGTGGTGTTGACCACAGGTAGTGCTTCTTTAAGTAGCCTCGTTGGAATAGGGTCTAAGAGACAGGTAGTTGGCTTGGCTAAAGAGACCTTTGACATTAATTGTTGAAGGTCCATAGGATAAAAGCAGCTTAAGTATGTATCAGGTCTTATCGTTCTCTCCAGTCCTCCTGCGCCCAATGGTGAGCTGTTAGAAGTCGAGGGCAAAAGGTGACGGATTTTATCTCTAATTGTTGTAATTTTATCATTAAAGAAGCTCATGAAGTCATCACTACTCAGAGCTAGAGGAATAGATGGCTCAGTAGAGCTGTGGCTATCTGTCAGCCTGGCTACAGTGCTGAAAAGAAACCTTGGGTTGTTCTTGTTTTCTTCTATTAGTGATGAGTAATAGTCTGATCTGGCCTTTCTTAGGGCCTTCCTATAGGTTTTGAGACTTTCTTGCAAATCCAAGCGGGATTCTTCCACTTTTGTGGAACGCCACTTACATTCGAGGTTTCGCGAGATTTGTTTTAATTTGCAAGTTTGGGAGTTATACCAAGGTGCTAGTTTCCTTTGCTTCATCATCTTCTTTTTCAGAGGAGCAACGGAGTCTAAGGTCGTCCGTAGGCAAGTCGTAGCACCGTCTACAAATGTATCAATTTGAGAGGGACTAAGGTTAACATAGAGGTCCTCTGTTATGTTAAGGCATGACATAGAGTCGAATGCTGTTGGAATATCTTCTTTAAATTTAGCTATAGCACTGTCAGATAGGCATCTGGTGTAGAAGCTTTTGTCTAATTTAATATAGTCAGGTAGTAAGAATTCGAAAGTGATTAAAGAATGATCTGATAATACCGAATTCTGCGGAAATATTATTAAATCCTCAATTTCAATACCATATGCGAGCACAAGGTCGAGGGTGTGGTTAAAACAGTGCGTCGCCTTGTGCACACTCTGACTGAAACCGATTGGATCCAGTAATGAGTTGAAAGCAGTACTAAGGCTATCATTGGCAACGTCCACATGGATATTAAAATCACCTACAATAAGTACTTTGTCTGATTTAAGGACTAAACATGATAAAAACTCTGAGAATTCAGATAAAAATTCAGAATACGGACCTGGAGCCCTGTAAATAACAACGAATATAATTGGCTGTAATGTTTTCCATTTTGGATGTTGAAGATTAAGAACAAGACTTTCAAAGGAGTTATAATTTAATTTAGGTTTAGGAGTAATTAACAGGCTTGCATCAAAGATGGCTGCAACTCCCCCTCCTCTGCCTGAGCCTCTAGGAATTTGAGTATTAATATGACTGGGAGGAGTGGCTTCATTTAGACTAACATAGTCTTCATGGCCCAGCCAGGTTTCAGTAAGACAAAATAAATCAATGTTATTATCGGATATCAACTCGTTTACCAATAATGCTTTAGAAGACAGAGATTTAATATTTAATAGTCCACATCTAATTTTCCTATTTTGTTCTATCGTTGCAGTCGTTTTAATTCCAATTAGGTTGTTAAGTGTAGCGCATCTTTTGTTTACCTTTGATTTAACCAATCTGAGTCGGGGGACAGACACCGTGCTTATTAGACTATGAGTAGGTGACTGCTCCAACGGAAGCACAGAGGGCCGCGTAGCACTGCACCTCTGATTACTAAAATCAAACTTGGGTTGTCATGGTTTATGTCTGATAAACTCGGTCAGATTTTTTGATATGAGAGCGGCTCCGTCCCAGGTGGGATGAATGCCATCTCTCTCAATCAGACCAGGCTTTCCCCAGAACGCCCTCCAGTTAAATGAAATCATTTTCCCATTATAAACCAGTTGCTAACTTTTACTAAATGCTTTGTTCATCATTGGTAAAGCATTGCTCCTATGTTAATTCTCATGAATAAAGCATTTGTATACACACTTTTAAATGGTTTGTTCATAGTAAATAAGACTCTCGAAAATTATGTTTATAAATAGAAGTTTGACACTTTCTAAGTATTGCAAAAACCATTAGTAAATTAAATAATTTTCCCTTTATAAACTATCTACAAACTATTAGTAATTTATTTGTTTATCATTTGTAAAGCGTAGTTCCTACATTCATTCTAATCAGTAAAGCATTTGTAAATACAGTTAGTAAATGGTTGGTCCATAAGCCCATGTAAAATGTTTATCAGTAATTTTTTTAATAATTCCTACATGCTGCATTAACCATTTGTAAATGAAGTAATTTTACCATTATCAACTAGGAACTCAGAACGTAAACGGTTGTTTAAAGCTAGGAAGTTAATGATTAACAGACTATCTAGACCTACATTTGTTCATGTCTTAAATAAAATGTTATGATTTAGAAAAAGGCCTAAACTAATAGCTAGGGTGTTAACACATCTGTTACAAATACTTACCAATAATGTAATCCATGATTAACTCATGAGTTACTACTGGTTAGTTAAGTATATTGTGTGAGCCCATCTAAAGTGAGCACTTTCTATGCTTTACAAAGCATTTATAAATAGGGTTGGGTACCGAAACTCGGTGCCAATAGGGAACCGGTGCCGACGTAAACGGTAGTAACGAGACCGAATAAGAACGAAAGTTTCGGTGCCTCATTTCGGTGCTCGACTTTACACTACACCTGACAGCATGTAACGTTAGCCTACCTTTAGCTAGCAGCTGGATTAATCACGGTTAAAATGCTGACAGCTAACGTTAAACAGTGTAAAGTGTGACTGTATTTCACTGTGGAGGACTTCAACAGCGGGATGTAACAGTCTGCTCTGCAGCGCAGCAGCAGCTGCCGTTGTCGCAATTCATAGATATACAGTAGTAGTACTAGTAGTACTACTACTGTATATCTATGATATACAGTAGTAGTACTAGTAGTACTATGTTTATATGGTCGGAATTAAACAACACAGACGGTGACGGTGCGTTCACTTGCAGCTGCCGTTGTCGGAATTAAACAACACAGACGGTGCGTTCACTTGCAGCTCCCATTGTCGGAATTAAACAACACAGATTCACTTAAAACAGGTAGCCTCGTGGTGCATTCACAGTAATTGTAAAATACCCTTTTCCCATCTGGGGTTCAACAGCAATTTACTGGTGAAATAAGTTATTGTTATAGTTATTACATTATTATTAAATCTTTAATTTTGACCATGGCCTTAGCAATAAACAAGTCACTGACTGTTGTTTACTACCCTTATTTTTTTTCTTCTTCTTCTTTTTTTTTTAACTTTATTGAAAAGTACCGGTTCAGGCACCGTTTAGGCACCGGCACCGTTTTAAAAGTATCGATTTAGCACCGGAACCGAAAAAAAACCAAACGATACCCAACCCTATTTATAAATGAGTTGCAAAGGTTACCAGAACCTGGACACACACATGTATTGTTCTATTTGGACATGCCTTCAGAAATATGCCTACGGATAGTTAGTGTGTTAATGCAGCTTTAACAAGCACTTACCAACACATCAATCCATGATTAACTTATGAGTTACTTCTGATTAGTTGAGTGCATGGCACGAGCCCATCTAAAGTGAGGACTTGCTATGCTTTACAAAGCATTTATAAATGAGTTGCAAAGGCTAGCAGATACAACAGAAATACAAGTAAAAAAAGTATTTGTAACCCTTATTACGATGTAGTAACATTTATGAAATAGCACGTAGTAGTGTTATGTAGTTGATTTCAGTGTGAATTTTGACCAGAACCAGAAGAAAACTAGATTGTTAAGAGCCAGAGAATTGAACATCAATAAAGAGACTAGGAAACCAGGATAAAGTTTGAGAAGTGTATTAATATACACAGAAATATGGCATACACGTATGCAGATAAAAACAGGTATGAAAAATAACAACTAAAATAAAAAATAAAGTGCGCACATACAAGAAACCCTTTTGAGTTCTATGAGCTCAATTGTTCTTTGATGACAAGAGTTCAGAGATGTTCAACGTTGGGGCCCATATGAGTTTGGTTTCTGTTTGTCCCACACCTGAAGAAGGAATCAAGGGCAATCCATCTGAGTTCAGAGTCTCGATCAAATCTCCACCTCCTCCACCTGTAGATAAAGCCAAATCAGTTCTCTCAATTACTATTTAGTAATAAAATCAATTTCTTAGACTACAATGAAAATAAAATGAGGTGATATTTCAGTTTACCCATATTGAAATATCTAAATCTCTATTCAGTTGTACAACCGTTCTTAAATTTCTTCTCTTAGGTATCAAAAGTATATAAATCCCTTTCACGTATCAAAAGCACCGGTAACAGTGGAAAGGATTCACTAAAAATTAGCCTCTTTAAGTTAGCTACTTCACCATAAACTCCAGTTAAACAATTAAACTCACAACTTGTACTAACATTCATTCAACAAAATACCCACAGCTAGCAATAGTGTTGAAAAGCAACATTACTTTCCATAACCAATAGATAGAATAATTAGCCTTTTCACAGGCAATACACAGTACTCCGCTAGCCTTTTGTGGCTAATTACTCTATTAGCATATGAACAGCACCTTAGCTAACCCGTTAGCTTTGCACTATTAGCACCGTTCTCTTAAAACATTCATGATTAGCACCGATTAGGATGGATGCTAGCGAACTCAAGGCCAAGTGCAAAGGAATGACTCACCATTTTAATGGAATTCACTGCCTTTAACTCCTTGATGACAGTGGATTCAGACACAGCTCTCTTTTGTTCTATTCACAATAAGGCATAGCAGTACTTTTTCTTTTACCGAGGGAATAACAGCAGCTTTATACGACGTTCCAATGCAGCACCTAAAGGGACGTGAGGGACGTAAACAAACAAGCCTAGTTGATAGCTGATTGGTCAACTCACGGACCCAAGTTCACCCATTGGCTTATTTACAAGCCCATCAAAGCTAAGTGAAAGTTAAATCATTTTCAATTATTTTCTCCGATATCTCTTACAACTACTTTTGACCACATTTTAATAACTTGGAAAACAAAACGAATGTCTCAAAATAAAATAAAATAATATAGGGGTGTCATTATTGTTAACTTTGATGGGCTTGTAAATAAGCCAATGGGTCAGGCGGTGTCTGACGGTGCCGGTTGGGGGTTGATGAACAGTGGCAATAATAGTCATAATAAAGATAATGTAACAGTGACTACAATGGTAGTCATAGTAGTTCATGTCATAGCCGGGCACAGCAGGGCGTTACGGGATGTAGCATGGCACAGCAGAGGATGGGTGGACGCAGTGGACGCGGCAGGACGCAGCCGGACATTGCAGGGAATCGCAAAGCGTAGCAGGTTGTAGCAGGTCCATAGAGACAGCTGCACCCAAGACCCAGATCTTGGTGCCACCCTAATCCAAGGCAATATTCTGGGTGAAGAAGAAACATAAGGAGTCCGGGGAGTGAACTCCCCAGAGCGAGGTTAGGAACAAGCATTTCTGGTACAAAGATGTACAAAAAAGGAAACAAATGAAAAGAGAGATGAGTGAGCAGCTCAGTGTGTCATAGGAAGGAAGGAACTTCCCCGGCAGTCTAGAATTATAATAGCATAACTAAGAGAGGCAGGTTAAGGAGAGGAGCCTGGTCGGGCAAGAACTCTACTCTTATTATATTATTGATGATATGACAGATGAATCTGGTGACTATGAAGAGAAGCAGAGAAAAGCAGGGGTGCTGTGTATGCAGCTATAAACCCTGCCCCGCCGGTCTAGGCGTACGCTGCAACTCCTCACTCCTTAAAGTGATGGTTCGGAGTAATTTACCCTAGGGTCCTTTGCACCATGACCTGACGCCAAACACCCTCAGAAGCTTACTCACGGTCTAATAAGCATGAGTAGCATGAATCGCGGGCTAATGGACTCCACGTTTGTATCTCTTAATGACCCCACTAATTACCGAATGATACATAAGGTCTACACTAGTACAAATAGGTTATGCACTCATAACGATGGATTGGAAAGTTTGTAAGTACACCAGAAGTTTATGAACACTTGCCTGCTCTCTTCTGCTCTCTGCTGCTGCTGCTGCTGCTACCTGCAGTTAGACTCACAGCAGCAACAACAGCAGCAGCAGAGAGCAGAAGCCAGCAGGCAAGTGTTATTTACATAAACTTCTGGTGTACTTACAAACTTTCCAATCCATCGTTTTATGAGTACATAACCTATATGTACTAGTGTAGACCTTTGGTATCATTTCGGGCATTATTAGTCATTTAAGAGATACAAACGTGGGTCCATTAGCCCCGCGCTAAGCTATTCAGCGGCTAACGCTACTCTACACTAACTCGCCCAATGTTAGACCCAGGTGAAAATAGCTTCTGGGGGGGTGTTTGGCTCGAGGTCGTGGTGCAAAGGACCCTAGGGTAAATTACTCCGAACCATCACTTTAACTATAAGCTTTATAAAAGAGGATAGTTTTCAGTTTATTCTTAAATAACGGTGTCTGCCCCCCAAACCCAGATTGGGAGCTGGTTCCACAGGAGAGGAGCCTGATAGCGGAAGGCTCTGGCCCCCAGTCTACTTTTAGAGACTCTAGGAACCACAAGTAGCTCTGAGTTCTGGGAGCGCAGTACTCTAGTTGGGCTAAGAGCTAAGAGCTCTTCTAGATATGATGGTGCTAACAGATTTCTGGGAGTTGTCATAGATCACAAATTATGATGGAAACCACATGTTCTAACTAAAATATCAAAATCTATAGCAATTCTGAACCAAACCAAAGATATTCTTAACACAAATCCATTACATGTATTATATCAATCTCTCATACTGGCATATATAAGTTATGGTGTGGAAGTTTAAAACAATAAAACAATCACAAATCCAATGTTCCTACTTCAAAAGAGATCAATAAGAATCATAAATGGCGCAAATTATCGGGAACAATAGCATCACTAATGTACAAAGCATATAATAGCATGTTGCCAGACTGTATCCAGAGGCTGTTTCAAATAAGAGAATGTCAATAT
Organism: Perca fluviatilis; assembly: GCF_010015445.1. Lineage (NCBI taxonomy): Eukaryota > Metazoa > Chordata > Actinopteri > Perciformes > Percidae > Perca > Perca fluviatilis. The sequence continues at coordinate 34,208,316 of NC_053128.1, read as the reverse complement.
GAACTGAGGGGAAGCTGTATTTTCATTAAACCAAAGAGCAGAACAAATGTAAAACAAAGAAGTGTTTCGGTGTACGGAGTTAAACTGTGGAATGAATTACAAATTGAAATGAAAATGTGTAACACAATCAACCTATTTAAAAAATGATTTAAACATAAGGTAATTAACAAATAATAATAATAACAGAAGTGTGAATACCAGAAGATCACATTTTCAGCAGGGCAGCGGAGCAGCTGTGGGTTGACTTCCCACTGTTGTCATGGGCTTTATCAGTCATGAAAAAAGCTTAACGTGGTTTAATGTACATGAACAACGATCACTGATCACCAAATTTCTGGTTCGATTTTTTGACAGTTTTCAGGGGTTACTAGGAACAATATGAGAGAGAAATTTGGTAATCATTGATCACTGTTTAGGTACATTAAACCACATTAAGCCTTTTCCGCGCCATAGGCGCCAATGAAGAGGAAAACGTTAATGTGAGATAACTTCTATAATCGTTGGATTTCGGTTTAGTTTTTTTTTGACAGGCTTAAGTGTTCATGACAAGATATGGCCATGAAAAGTTTGGTGAACATTGATCGTTTAGCGTTTTAGAATGTCCCGACAGGCAGTGTTGTGGACAGAGGAGCGTGTAGCCACTGCAGCAGCGGAACGGCTGTGTCTGTGCTGCCCTGTGGGGATAGAGATTTTTTGGGATTTGTTGGCATCTGTCGCTCAAGAGTTCTATCTGTTATGAACTTTATTTTTTTAACTAAACTGAGCTTGAGGTTTTGAAAAAAAAATGGTGGGTACAAAATGACTCATGACAAAAATAATGGGGACGTGTACCCACCGTCCCACCAAAATCAACACCTATGATTATTCTGTAGGATTTTGCTGTGCTGTAATCTAAAAATGCACCCATTTCTTACAGTGTACCATCTCTGGTTCTGGCTCTGAACATGGGAACAGCGACAGGACAGCACCTCGCTTCAACGCAGCATAATAACTCCTGAAAATAATGTCCATCTTGCCAATGTATCTGTCTCTGCAGTCATTTCAACCACCGAAATCAGCAACAGGAAATAATACTCACAGACCTTTTTTTCTCTGTGCCGAAATGTTTTGCAGTGTTGGGGAATTCTTAAAAAACAAACACCACTAAATGTTGCGTTAAAATGCGTTGTAACTCGCGTTACTGAGATTTTAACGGGTATAATATTACCAATATTTTATTAGTAATGTGTTATCATACTGTGTTACAGCAAAAAAGGAATACATTACTGTAATTGCATTACTCCCATCACTGGTTGTAGTGCTATCATCAACAGTTAAAACAGCACCTGAATAGATAGAGAAAGAAGGAGCCGCAGCAGCGGAAGCAGGAGCCACAGCAGCGGCAGCAGGAGCTGCAGCAGGAGCCGCAGCACTTGCAGCAGGAGCTGCAGCAGTTGCAGCAGGAGCTGCAGCAGTTGCAGCAGGAGCGGCAACAGGAACTGCAGCAGTTGCAGCAGGAGTGGCAGCAGTTGCAGCAGCTGCAGCAGGAGCCGCAGCACTTGCAGCAGGAGCCGCAGCACTTGCAGCAGGAGCTGCAGCAGTTGCAGCAGGAGCTGCAGCAGTTGCAGCAGGAGTGGCAGCAGTTGCAGCAGCAGCAGGAGTCGCAGGAGCTGCAGCAGGAGCAGCAGGAGCCGCAGCAGGAGCCGCCGCTGCTGCTACCGCAGGGGCTGCAGGAGCCGCAGGGGCTGCAGCAGGGGCTGCACGGGCTGCAGCAAGGGCTGCAGCAAGGGCTGCAGCAAGGGCTGCAGCAAGGGCTGCAAGGGCTGCAGCAGGGGCTGCAAGGGCTGCAGCAAGGGCTGCAAGGGCTGCAGCAGGGGCTGCAAGGGCTGCAGCAAGGGCTGCAAGGGCTGCAGCAGGGGCTGCAAGGGCTGCAGCAAGGGCTGCAAGGGCTGCAGCAGGGGCTGCAAGGGCTGCAGCAAGGGCTGCAAGGGCTGCAGCAGGGGCTGCAAGGCTTGCAGCAAGGGCTGCAAGGGCTGCAGCAGGGGCTGCAAGGCTTGCAGCAAGGGCTGCAGCAGGGGTTGCAAGTCTTGCAGCAAGGGCTGCAGCAAGGGCTGCAGCAGGGGCTGCAAGGGCTACAGCAGCAGCGGCAGCAGCGGCAGCGGCAGCGCAGCGGCAGCAGCAGCGGCTCCTGTTTCCAGTGAAATCTAAGGGAGAGAGAGAGAGAGAGAGAGAGACGTTTTGTGTGCAGCAAGAATTTTGTCACCAAGTCCAATATTCAAATGTCAGTTTTAGCCAAAGTATATGTCTGTAAATTATATATATTAATGTCACCTCTGTCTCCTCTTCCTCCTCTTCCTCCTCTTCCTCCTCTTCCTCCTTCTCCTCTTCCTCCTCCTCCGCTTCCTCCTCCTCCTCCTTGTCCTCCTCCGCTTCCTTCTGCTCCTCCTCCTTCGCCTCCTCCTCCTCCTTCACCTCCTCCTCCTCCTCTGGCTCCTCCATGGGCATTAATATTTATCTTGGATGGATGGATGCTCTGGGGAAAGAGATTTCCTTTTTGAATAAAAAAAAGATATATATATATATATATATATAAACACCCAACCAAAAAACATCAATAACAATAAATATGGTCACAGAAAATATTACACCTAATAAAACAGGTAATTTACACTACAAACAATCACACCCATATCTAAATATTCCTTCAAATATTAAATCATCTCCTACTACAGAACATAATACATCTTTATAGCACCACTGTTTTAGAAAAGCATCAGTGTTATTCCTTATAAAACCTAAAATCAGCCCAGATTAAAACAGGAAGTGCGTTTTCAATACCTGTGGTTGTTCAAGTACAATGTCCATGTCTTCTGGGACTTTGGGCAACCTGTCACAGAAGGATTCAAACAGTTGTTCTTTGTACTCACTGCTGTGAGTAGAAACCCACTACATATCTCATTCGAATCCCTGAGTTCTCGTCCAGTAGCAGAGCAATTCTGCTAAGTTCTGCAATTCCACAATTTCCATCTCCAGATCCCTTATTGACCTGGTGATATCCTGTGTGACATTGAGAGTGTATTGTTGACAGAGCTGTTTTATATCTGCCTCTCCCACAATCCCACCCATGGCTCAGAGACTTAAAGTCCTGCTTTCTGGGCCTAAAAAATCCCCGGAAAAAAAGTATACTTTATACAAGTTTTATTGATGTCTTATTGTAACTATGTTACTTTATACTTTATACTTCATGTATTATTTATGTCTTATTCTAACTGTTACTTTATACTTTATACATGTTTTATTTATCTTATTGTAACTATGTTACTTTATACTTTATACATGTTTTATTTATGTCTTATTGTAACTATGTTAGTTTATACTTTATACATGTTTTATTCATGTCCTATTGTAACTGTTACTTTATACTTCATACATGTTTTATTTATTTCTTATTGTAACTATGTTACTTCATACTTTATACATGTTTTATTGATGTCTTATTGTAACTATTTTACTTTATACTTTATACATGTATTGTCTCTTACTGTTACCCTGAGTCTGGCTGTGAGTAACTGTAACTACATAACTTCTCTGAGGAGATTAATAAAGTAATCCGATTCTGATTTATATGACTTTAAAATATGAATAAAAAACTACCTTAACTACCTTTTACTACTCTGTAAACTGGTGTAGATAAGAGAGTATTTAGCAGTATTAGATGTTCTCTGTGTGATGAAGAGGTTTAGTGGTTCTTACCTGTTGGAGAGGAGATGCAGGTAAGCCAGCTCTGAGCGCGCTCAATCTTCTCTGTCCTCTCTCTGTCTGTCCTCTCTCTGTCCTTCCTCTCTCTGTCTGTCCTATCAGCTTTAAGTACCAACTTGGAGTCATTTCTCTGAAATCACATGATGAGAGAAACCAATCACACAGCAGCAGCATATATAAACTAACTACGGCACAGGTTGTGTTGCAGTTAGTTTATATGTTCTATAAATCTCAGTTTCGCCTAGGGCAGCCAATGGGCTAGAGCCGGCCCTGAGGCCTGAACTATGAATCCAGATCAACATATCCTGGATTTCTTTCAGTTCCCCGGCTTCACCTAACCTAACAACCACGGTCCTGAATAAACTGTATCACGATGGTGGTGAACAACTAGTTCAGTCAACCCAGGGTTAGTTTACAGACAGACAGACAGACAGACAGAGAGAGAGAGAGAGAGACAGAGAGACATACAGACAGAGAGAAAGACAGACAGAGAGAGAGAGAGAGACAGAGACAGAGACAGACAGAGAGACATACAGACAGACAGACAGACAGACAGACAGAGAGAGAGAGAGAGACAGAGAGACATACAGACAGAGAGAAAGACAGACAGAGAGAGAGACAGACAGACAGACAGAGAGACATACAGACAGAGAGAGAGACAGACAGACAGACAGACAGACAGAGAGACATACAGACAGAGATGGACAGAGAGAGAGATAGACAGACAGAGGGACAGGATCACAGACAGTCAACCCAGGGTTTCCCAATCCAGCTATGCGCGTGTTCACATAAAAGAGGCAGGGTTTTCACAGCACGACCAATCACAAACATCTACCAGAGCCGCATACTTTAAACAAGAAGAGCAAACTATAATTCTACATAAATATGAAGAACACAGACATGTAAATGTGTAAATCACAACGCTTATCAATATCACTTCCTCATCAGACAGGCACAAGATCTGACCAAACATAGCAGTAGTTTATTTGAGGACTTTCAGTCAGGATTTAGAATGCATCATAGCACAGAGACGGCACTGGTGAAAATTACTAACGACCTTCTAACTGCTTCAGACAAAGGACTTGTCTCCGTACTTATTTTACTAGATCTTAGTGCTGCATTCAACACTACTGACCATACCATCCTGTTACATAGACTGGAACCTTTAGTTGGCATTAAAGCAATTGCACTAAGCTGGTTTAAGTCCTATTTCTCTGATTGATCTAAATTTGTTATTATTAACAATAAATCCTCCAGGTACGCTAAAGTTAGCCATGGCGTTCCACAAGGCTCAGTGCTTGGACCAATTCTATTCTCCTTATATATGCTTCCTCTAGGCAATATTATTAGGAAACATTCAATTAACTTTCATTGTTATGTGGATGACACCCAATTATACTTATCAATCAAGCCAGACAAAACCAGTCAGTTAGCTGAACTTCAAGTATGCATTAAAGATATAAAATCCTGGATGACCTACAATTTTCTGATGTTAAACTCAGACAAAACTTAAGTGATTGTGCTGGGCCCTAAACACCTCCGAAACTCATTATCCAAAGATATAGCTACCCTGTATGGTATTGCCCTGGCCTCCAGCACTACTGTCAGAAATCTAGGGGTTATTTTTGATCAGGATATATCCTTTAACGCCCACTTAAAACAAACCTCAAGTAAAGCCTTTTTTCAACTGCGTAACATTGGCAAAATGAGGAACATCTATCTCAAAACGATTCTGAAAGACTAGTCCATGCATTTGTTACTTCCTGGCTGGACTATTGTAATTCCTTACTATCAGGTTGCTCAAATAAAACCCTTAATGCTTATAGGCAATGAGGAGTTGCAGCGTTCACCTAGGGGGAGGGTGTATATCTGCAGACACGGCTCCCCTTCTTTTCTCTGCTTCTCTTCATAGTCGTTAGACTCATCTACCATATAATCAATGAAATAATCAAAGTAGAGGGAGGCAGGCCAGTACAGCCCGATCCGGTTGGGGAGAGTTCTAGCCCGACCAGGCTCCTCTCCTTAACCTGTCTCTCTTAATTATGGACACAAATCTCAGTTTTGCCTAGGGCAGCCAATGGGCTATAGCTGGCCCTGATGCCTGTACTATGAATCCAGATCAACCCGTCCTGGATTTCTTTCAGTTACCCGGCTTCACCTAACAACCATGGTCCTGCATAACCTGTCACAACGGTGACTCAGACATACTCACAAACACACACACCCACACACACACACATACAGACACACACACATACAGACACACACTCAGACACACACACACACACTCAGACACACACACAAACACAGACACACACACACACACAGACACACCTGTTAACAACTAGTTGAGTCAACCCAGTGTTTCCCAATCCAGCGATGCGCATGTTCACATAAAAGGGATCTGCACAGCACGACCAATCACAAACATCTACCAGAGCCGCATACTTTAAACAAGAAGAGCAAACTATAATTCTACATAAATATGAAGAACACAGACATGGTTTACAGGCAAAACACAATCCAGTCGCTGGTTCCTAAAACAGGAAGAAAGCTGGCAACCAAAAATTGCTGACGCTGTAAATGTATAAATCACAAGACTTATCACTATCACTTCCTCATCAGACAGGACCAAGATCTGATCATAATTACACTGGTGCTTTCAGTGGTGTAGTTTGTGTGTGTGTGTGAGAGAGAGACACACACACACAGACACACACGCACACATGCACAGTAACGCACACGCACACAAAGCCAGACTCACACACACACACACACACAGTCACACCACTCAGGTACACACTGCTGCAGCTGAGACATTAGTTCTAAAGTTTAATCAAAATTGTGTTTCTCAATTAGAGATAAAATTCATCACCTTTTGCCCTCAACTTCTAACGGTTCACCTTTAACCCCTTAACGCCGACTGTCGCTAATTTGCATCAAACCCCTTCCATTCCGACTGCAGGCGAGATAGCGTGTGTATTCCCCCCAATGCCGGTTTGTTTACATGCGATACATACCTCGGAACCTTTTGCATGCTCTGGTTTCTCGTAGGACCGGTCGGAGTGGGAGATACATCCGGTTCACGGAAGCGAAATTAAACCTAACCCTACCCCTACCCCTAACCCTAACCCTAACCTCTCCCCTACACCTAACCCTACCCCTAACCCCAAAGAAACTACTGTCAATGTTAGGGAGTAGGAGAGTGTTTTCTTTCTTGCCGTTGTCAAGATCCATGTATTTGTCAATTACAGTTTAGAAGTTCTAACAACTTTGTGACATGAATGAAATCTACTATGTGTTTTATTAATTTTACCATTTTGTAAAGAATTTTACCATAATGCCTGTTGTCGCTAATTTGGTTCAAAACATTGCACAACTTTTGCTTCACCATCTATATCTCCACTCTGTGTCCCTCCTCGCACATCTACACCATCAGGATACTTCACCATCTATAGCTCCACTCTCCCTCCTCACACATCTACACCATCAGGATACTTCACCATCTATAGCTCCACTCTGTCTCCCTCCTCACACATCTACACCATCAGGATACTTCACCTGTCTCCCTCCTCACACATCTACACCATCAGGATACTTCACCATCTATAGCTCCACTCTGTCTCCCTCCTCACACATCTACACCATCAGGATACTTCACCATCTATAGCTCCACTCTGTCTCCCTCCTTACACATCTACCTGCTCGTTTGTCTGGATGTGCCTGCTTGGAGTCTAAATATTTCACTTTGTTGAAAGTGATGCTTTTGAAAACATATTTCTGACAATAAATGAAAGATTTTTGAAATGGCATGTCTATTTTGTCTCGGCAGAGCTGAGATGAGAACAATCAGAACACGGCAACAACCCTCCCAGAACTGCAGACAGTTCACCACTGTGGGTCAACTACATAGTGCCAAAGTGTCTCCGTCGGTAGGATTAACAGATAAAATGCCTTCTCCTGAAGCTAAAAACCCCGTTCACAGCGGTGGAAGCCCGGTGCTCGGAAGCTCCAACGGCCGCTACGAGTTCATGTCGCTGACCAAGCCATTGAACCGGTTCTCGCTGTCGCATCTCCTCCAGCAGCAGGGCTCCGAGCATCGGAGAGCAGCACTCGGTGCCATGTGTACAGTACAGGCCAAAAGTTTGGACACACCTTCTCATTCAAATGTGTTTCCTTTTTATTTTCATCACTATTTACATTGTAGATTCTCACTGAAGGCATCAAAACTATGAATGAACACATGGAATTATGTACTTAACAAAAAAGTGTGAAATAACTGAAAACATGTCTTATATTTTAGATTCTTCAAAGTAGCCACCCTTTGCTTTTTTATTAATAAGGGAAAAAAATCCACTAATTAACCCTGACAACACTAGAACACTAGACAGCTACCAACCATCTACGTGTACCGCGCCTTTCACAGAGCGATCGCCCGGTGCTTTTCTTCTGATTCAGAACAGAGTCCATCCACGCCGTAGCCTACGTTACCGACTCTGGCTTTGCCTTCGGCCCATCGGTGATGCCCACTAGAGTCCGGATCGGGCCGAATTTTTCTGTCCGAGCCCGGCCCGCGTCCGACAGAGCCGTGATCTAACCCAGCCGCAGTCCGACAGGCATTAAGAAATTTGTGTCCGAGCCCGACACAGTTAATATAAAATTTTTCCTCTCATACTAATGACACATGTAGGCTACTTTTGTTTGTGTGGAAAGCCCTTTTTTATTAAGCAACTGTAGGAAGGCATTCGGAAATGTCAACAGATGAGGCACATTAATAAGCTGTTAAAATGTTCAACGTGTTAACCTTTCCTGATCGCTTCGTTTCCGACGGTGGTCAGAAAACCAGGGGAGACTCGTTACCTCCAGGCCCTCGTTATAACATGAAAAACCACCAACTCTGCTCCGGTTGCATCTACAACACATCTGCTTCCTCTTTCTCTATCTCTCTTCTGCCCACTTAGGCTACCACCTTAATGCCCTTAATGCCCACATTGTTACTCGAGACTAGTTACTAGTTACGTTTCTCTGACAGATACTATGATTATTACTAAGCAATAGGTACAAGTGATTGTATTTTCTTTGCATTTTCTGTAATGTATATAGCCTTTTTATGTATTTAAAAGAAAATACAGACTCTTTAAGGAAAAGTCAGGTACCAGCAGGATTGTATTTGTTTTTATTTAGCAAAGTTATTACACATTTCAAAAGTCCAGGCCACAGGGGGACCATCTAGCAGCATGTATGCTACTCAGCATTAATGGGCCACCTCTTTCTGAATTGTCCTATAACCGAGCCTTAGAGTTATTTTTCCAAAAGCCAAGAAAAATCAAATGCACACAGTAAGGCTGCCAACTTTGCCACTGAGGCAAATATGCAATTAGTTTCATTATGAATGGTTTCATACTATATATAGCCTACTTTGGGTTTTGGTTTCCATATGAAGAATTTCTTGTAAAAATCATTTTGTAGACCTACAGTTCCTAAAAAATACAGTTCAATCAAAACAGATCTGCCCCCACTGCTAAAAAAATCCTAGAGGAAACACTGTACTGTCATATGCTGCACTGTCTCTTCATGTGGCACATTATGTTTGGCACATTGTATGGGTCACTTCTTATATCATAGCAAGGTAATACAGTGTGTAATCTAGTGATGACTGATTAACAGTAATGTAAATGCTAAATGCCCTAATACCTGCTATAACAATGCAGAGTATAGGCTGTTAACCTGGCAGTTTTGCACATATCATCTAAGACTCAATTTCTCAATTTCTTTGCACAAAACTCTCCAGAAAGTGCCATTTAAGGGTTTATTTTTCAGATTTTTCCCCCCGGACCCCCCTAGGGAGAGCCCCCCCACATAACAAATCCCAATTTAACCGATATATCCCAATCCCGATATATGAGCCCATCATCTACGTAGAAGTGTCTTTCAACAAACTGCCTTGTGTCAGCTCCATACCTTTGTTCACCCTCTTGAGCAGCTCGCCGCAGGCCATAGATGGCGACCGCCGGGGACTGGCTGTTGCCAAAGACATGCACCTCCGTACGATACTCCTCAATCTCCTTGGACAGGTCAGCGTCTTTGTGCCACAGGAATCTGAGGTAGTCTCTGTGCTCACGCCTCACCAGAAATCCGTAAAACATCTGCTGGATATCGGCAGTGACTGTGATGAGGTCCTTCCTGAACTGCAACAACACACCCAGGAGAGTATTGTTCAGGTCGGGGCCTGTGAGCAGCACAGGGTTGAGGGAGAGGCCATGTTGTTGGGTGCTTGAGTCAAACACAACTCGTATCTGCCCTGGCTTCTGGGGATGGTACACCCCAAAAAATGGCAGATACCAGCACTCTTGTTTCTCATGGATGGGAGGTGTTTTCTCTGCGTGCTTGTTTTCGAACAGCTTTTTCATGAAGGAGGAGAACTGCTGCTTCATCTCAGCATTTTTGCTCAATGTGCATCTTAGAGAACTGAGACGGGACAGTGCTTGCTCTCTGTTGTTTGGGAGTAAAGGACGAGGTGACTTTAATGGTAAAGGAGCTATTCAGTTGTTCTTTTCATCCTGATGGACTTCCTTTTCCATGATTTTAAAGAAGAATTCATCCTCGAAGGACATGGCACACTTGTTGTCGTTGTCTGTACACTGAAAGGCCATAAGCCCAAGCTGGTCCTCAGCTGGCATAGGCTTTGGCGTGTGTGTAGAGCGGCCATACCTGTGCTCCCCGCCGTAGCTTGGTTTTTCTTTTACCCCGATGCTGTTATGGCAAGGAGTGAGGAGTGACGGACGTCCATTCTGAAGAATGTGGGTTCTGAAGAAACTTAATGTTGGTTTGTGAGTGTTGTCAATACACACTTCACCTATAATCACCCAGCCTAAGTCTAGACGCTGAGTAAAAGGTGCGTCGTGGGCCCATTGACTTGCTCTCTCACCTTGTGCACATGTATCATGTCCCTCCCTAACAGGATCATCATCTGAGCATCAGGATCTAGCTTGGGGATATGTGGAGCAATGCGCTTTAGGTGAGTGTGTGCGAGAGCGACCTCTGGTGTTGGGATTTCAGATTTGATAGTCATTATTTCGTTGCACTCGATGAGGGGTGGAAGATCCATGCACACACCACCATTCACTGTTTCAACTTGAAAGCCTGCCACCTTTCTTCCAGTCATTTCCTAGTGCCAGCACATGTTTTCATCAGATATGGTGACAGGCTGCTCTCGACGAACAGGTGGAAAAATTCAGAGCGGGCCAGTGAGCGGTTACTTTGATCGTCGAGTATGACGTACATCTTGATGGAGCGCTCTGGTTGACCCCGGGGGAAGACTCGCACCAGACACACCTTCGAGCAGGACCGCGCCAGGCCCACCTTTACCACAGACCTTGGTGCACCGAGATGTCACTTCAAGTGGGTGACTACTTTGTGCATCTGCAGCTGGCTGTAGAGTGGGTGATGGAGGTGGAGGCTGAGAGGTGTCTGTATGCATTACAGAGCAGTGTCTTTCGCTGCCACACTCACCGCATTTCAGTGTTGCCTGGCAATCCTTGGCAAGGTGGTTTGGAGAGCAGCACTTAAAACAGCGTTTGTGTTCTTTTAGGACATTTTTCGTGTTTTCATTCTGAATGACCTACATTTATCCAAGGGATGAGTTTTTCTGTGTACAGGGCAGTATCGTGCTGGATCATTGTCTTTTCTCTCAGGATCCGTAGGGCCTGTGGAGCCTGTGTCGACAGTGGCAGACAGATCTGTCTTGTGTACAGATATAGCAGTGTTAAATCCATTATGCTTTGATAGAGTTCTCTCACCTTTGCTGTAAGGCTGACTGCTGCTTGAGAAGATGAAGCTCGGGTCGTTTCGGGACTTCGCTTGGCCATGCACAAAGTCAACAAAGAATGAAAAAGGTGGAAATGTTATACTGTGCTGTTCTTTGTATTTCGAGCCAGTATGGAGCCATTTGTCCTGCAGGCCTGGAGGTAACTTCTCCACTATGCGCTTTACCCCACAAGGGTTGTCAAGGTAGGCCAGGCCAGGAAGATAGCCATCGTTTTTGGCTGCCAGCAGCTCCATGAGAAGATCACTGAGCTCTCTCAGCTTTGTGTTGTCTTTAACAGACAGACGGGGGAAGCTATCTAGTCTTTTAAATAGGGAATTTTCCACTATTTCTGGTGTGCCATAGCATTCTTGAAGTCTATCCCAGGACAGATGGAGGGCAGCTGGGGGGTTGGCAACATGAACAGCACGGATCCTCTTCACATGCTCAGATGACTCTTTACCCAGCCACTTCACCAGAAGGTCTAACTCTTCACTGTACGTGAGCCCCAAGCCCTGAGTTGCATTGAAGAATGACGACTGCCACGCTCTGAAGTTCTCTGGTGTGTCATTGAATCTAGTGAATCTAGCCAGTAGTCACTAATTCTCTGCGTGCTAGGAACTTTGCAAAGTCTATCATGGGTGGAGGGTTGATGTGAAGAGGGGGATGCAGACCATATTGTCTGTCTATCATGGGTGGAGGGTTGATGTGAAGAGGGGGATGCAGACCATCATGGGTGGAGGGTTGATGTGAAGAGGGGGATGCAGACCATATTCTAGCTCAGCTCTCTCCTTTTTCATTTCCAGCTGTTTTTTAGCATAGGCTACCTTGGTAAGTGCTGCTTATGCTGAGGCTCTAGCTCTGGCGGCAGCCTCCAGGACAGACTTGGAAGATGACAAGTGCTTGGAGCTAGCATGGAGTGAAGAGTTTGGAGAAGACAGACAATGTGGATTTGCTTCAAACTTCGCCTCTTCATTTCTAACACTGATATTGCAGTTGGTGTCCATGCTTGAGTCTTTGTATTCCTGTTGCACCCACTGCTTGTATGACTTTTTCACTGTACCGTTCTCCCTATGTGTTATGCACTTCCAGTACGTTGACACAGTTCAACAGCAAGCCAAACTCGAATTCACGAGCCAGGACGATGAGCGTCTTGCTCCTTTTATTGACTTCAGGCAGGTGAAATTGATGAGTGAAAACTAAACAGAAAGAAAAAGATACTTAGTCTCTTGTACAGCAAGTTGCTACAGCCTACTAAGCTATCTTAAATTATTCATAAACAACACGTGAACAATGTGTTAACTACCCATTCACACATTACGGGCAACATTAACATCAGAATAGTGTTACTAGCACACAACGTAAATTCACACATTGCGCTAGCATAAACATCAGAATAGCATTGCTAGCATACAAACGCGATAGATAACATGAATTAAATGACGAATGAATCAACAAAATTCACTGACTCTACAGCTGTATAAAGAATGCATGTTAAATAATGAGAGAAAGAAGTACCAAACTTACAGCCAAAGCTGTCATGGGCGTGGGAAAAATCAATAATCCAACTCGGAGATTCACCATGTTTCCTCTAGCTTACTTCTTCTAATAGTATTACTAGCTACGTTACATGCCATGAATTTCAAAATAAAGGTTCCCTGCAAACTATTCCTGAATATATTTTACAATAGCATTAAGTTTAACACATCAAATTAATTTATTACATTACATTTTTGAATAAACCAAGTTCTTGATATATCTGAGGAAAGAACACATACATAAACAATACAGTATACACTTGAAATTAAAGTTCTGAATATGTTGATGTGTTGAAAAATGTTGAATGTGAGTCAGTTTAATAAAGTTCCGGTCAAACATAATAAAACTTGTGATGTTTAATATTTGATATCAAACATTGTTGATATAAAATAATTGGAGGATGTAGAGACAGAAACTCACCACCTTTTGGTAATGTTTCCTTTCATGTTCCAGTTGTACCTCCATACATGATCAGCCAATCAGAAAACACTCCTATTGTTATTATAAATACAGAAGATAATCAGTTTGGGAGTCCGATAACTGATGATGTGGCGCAGGTCACAGCTGATGGGGTCCGTTAAGTCAGGTCCTGGGGGGCTGTACTGGGGGGCGCTTTCACACTCCAGTAGGTGGGACGTTGTCTGTTCTGCTCCACAGCTGCATGTATCTTCTCTCTGGTGGGTCCATGCTTTCATAAGTCTTTGCACCTCCCCTGTTCCACTCGTAGTCTGTTGAGGGTCTTCCAGGTTAGCCGTGGGAGGTCGTGCCCGCTGGTGAGACATTCAGTCTCTCCATCCAGTCCTGGGCTCGTGTTCCAGTTATCTTTCCAGATGTTGGTCCTTGCTGTTTCTTTGGTTGTCTGGAGAGGGGGGACTGTCTGCAGGAATCTGGCTCTGGATTTCAGGTGGTTGTTATTAAAAAGTGTCCTAAAGTCAATAAAGTTTTCATTTGAAGGGAGAAGATGAACCAGCAGTGATGTTTCCTTTTGACCAGCAGGTGGTGAAAGAAACTAACTGAAGCTGAAACACCCTCTGGAGCTGGAAATGATACATCCTTTATAGTTTACATAGTTTAATAACATGGAAATATCATCACTGTCAAATATAAATCTAAGCACGCTGTTAATAAACTGTCATATCATCTACCTCATAAAGAAACCACTCACATTAATCATCCCATATTTATTCCAGCAGCCTTTGCACTCGGCACTATTGTCTTACTCTTAACAAAGTCCATTGTTGTTGTTGTTTAATATATATAGTTATATTTATATCTTTATATTTTTAATATATATAGTATTGTCTAACTCTTGACCCTTGTGTTGTCTTCAGATCAAATTTGTCCCGTTTTCAAAATATCTATATCAGAAATATGGGTTTCTCTTTAACTACTTAGTTTTAATTACCCCAAAAATAACATGGATGATTCTTAGTACAATAAAAGATCAGATCTCTACTTTCATTGAATTTTGGGTGTTTTATTCAATGTTTGGAAACTGTATCCTCACTGAATGTTAACATATACAAGTCTGTGATTATCCTTCCTTCATATACTATAATATCAGTCTAAATAAGTTTTTTTTAAGTCAAGAATTAGGTAATTTCCTATAAATTGACCATGAATTCCAAAAATAAGTAAAACTAGTGGAAATGAGTTTATTAGTGGTGTTTATACGTGGTAATGAAAAGAAGCGTTAAACGTAAAAAAAATCACCAAAACATTGAAAAAAGTGTTGAAAAAAAGAGACAAAAACGTCAGAAAAAGTGTTGATTTTCATTTGATCAGGGATGACCTGCGTGCATGTTCGAATGGAAGACAACACAAGGGTTAACAAGGTCCATTGTTGTTGCTGTTTAATATATATATAGTTATATTTATATCTTTATGTCAGGGACAAAGCAATGAGGAGAGCAGGAGTTTTCATTGAAAAAGGTTTTTTATTAACCTTAAAAAATGCTAAACAATATAAACCAAGAACTTAATATCTGGGCCTTTTAAAAGATGTCAACCTCCAACACATGGTATGCACATGGTATGGCTGGATCGGCAGGTCACAGGATTTAACAGTTCTTCTTCACCTTTGGCCTCACCTTTTCTCCACCAGGAAGGACCGGCCCTCCAGCATGGTAACAAAGAACAAAACATGATGATTAATATAACACTACAATGATATTTAACCCTACAATTTAACATGTGTGCACTCCATTTAAACAGTGTAAGATAGATAGATAGATAGATAGATAGATAGATAGATAGATAGATAGATAGATAGATAGAAATTATTATTAGACTCATGGTCCATTTAGAAAAAAAACAGCACAATTAAAAAGGACAGATAAAAAAGAACAGACACCAATTAAACAAGACAGCTATACCAGTAATCCCAGAAGGGTGACTGGTATCGCACAACACTGAACCTCGGGTCAATCAGTTGTAAAATGACAGAGTTACAAGAAGAATTCAGGCGACCGATACATTTATACATTCCTCAGTAAAGCAGAGAATGTAACAACTCCTGCTTGACAAAACAATTCACTTGCACTACACCACCTTGGTTTTCTGAGTAGTATGCACAAACAATCATTATAAACAACCCACAGCTTATTGAAGCTTGCCTTTTTGAACTTGACCCACAAGGGGCCAGTGTAAAAAGCAGTACAATATGCTCTAAAGAGGTTTAACTTGACAGTATCAGAACACCAAGAGAACTTCCTGACGAGCATGTTCGCTTGTATATATAACCTGCAGTGCTGCATATACATATCATCATCGTCATCATCATCATCATCATCTGATATTTGATCCGTTAAGATGTGACCCAAATACTTAATTTTACAATAAGCAGTTAGCACTTGCCCTGCCAGATGAAAAGTCCTTATCCTCTTTCACTCTACAGATCATAACAAAACTCTTTTTGGCATTATATTTCACATCAAATTTAACACCATAATTGGAACATATATTCAACAACTGCTGAAACCCCGCAGTGCTAGGAGAGACAACAGCCAAATCATCAGCATACAGAAGATGGTTCACTAGCATGTTACCAACCATACATCCTGTTTTACACTGTCTTAGCTGGTCAGACAGGCCATCCATGTAAATATTAAAGAGGCTCAAAGTAAATAAATATGCAGATTACGAATCAAATGAACAGCGTTTAGACTACTTTAGTGATGATGAATAGTTTGGGGTGTGGCTGACTGTAAAGTTAACCTGTGTACTAAACAGAATAGGGGGACATTGTGTACAGTGTTACCATTGCTGGCTGTTGTTACCATGTGGAACTGTTGGCCATCACACTGTAAAAAGTAGTTAAATGTTGGTCTGTCTTTGTTCATCTGAGCTGTGGGTCTGGTTCTGGATGGAGGTTACATCGACAGCAACCAAAAACCAGAGTCAGATTTCTTCTATTTGTTCACATACTATAAAGATAATCAGAACTTATATGATCGTTAAATTATCCGGAAGAGTCAGTTACTTAGTAATGTTTATATGTTGAACAACATTGAGAATGTCAGTAAGAAAACCTTACAGTTTGAAAATATTTCTGATAAAACATAAATCTTACCTGTTGCCCTTGAAAGTTTGTTTTTGATAGACATAATGTTGATTTTCAACATTTTGTCTACTATAACTGTGAGGAAAAAGAATTAGCATTAGAAATTTGCATAATTTCTTCTTTGCCTCTGAGCGCAGAAAAACAAGTCTCTCTACTTCTCACAGGTTCCTCATCACTTTACACCTTCTTCATCAGCTGAGGTATGACTACTCACACACACACACACACACACACACACACACACAGGCAAACACACACACACACACACACACACACACACACACACACACACACACACACACACACACACACATACACAGACACAGAAACAGTCTGTCTCTCCTCTGTCTGTGTATGTAGGTAAAGGGCGTGGCCATTCTTCACCTGTGCTCTGCTCATGAAGCCCAGCTGTGTGTTATAGTTAGAGATAATTACCAGAACTGTAGAGAACAGTCATTATTAAAGAATGATGTTGCTGGGCCAAAAAACACATACACATAATGAAGCATGCATACACATACCCAATGCATTCTTAAGGGTGGGGAGGCTGTCAGACTGGTTTGAACCAGCTGAGGTAGGAACACACACACACACACACTCATGCACGCACAACACACACACACACACACACACACACACACACACACACACACACACACACACACACACACACACACACACACTTATAATGCTAAAATGCTCCACTTCTTTCTTTATATGCTCACAACATTAAGCACACCAAAGCAAGCATGTCATGCATTTGCTTTTGTTTTTTGGTCAATAATGTTTAGCATGAGCTCACAGAACAGACTTGTAGTCTAGTGTTATTGAAACTTAGTTTAACCTTTTAAATCTTAGGATAACATAACCTGACAACATATTCTATTGAAGGTGTGGCTGTTTAACCTTTGCTTTAATCCTCTGCAGCTTTGTTATTTACAGCAGAAATATTCAATCAGGAAACAGTTCAGAGAATCAGAACAAATGGAAAAGTTTTCTGTAATCTGTACCAACCAATCAGACTGTCTGTGTGCCAGTTTCATACCATCTCCTGATACTATCTTATATTGTGTACTTCAAAGACGTTTTTGTTTTTCACCTACAGGGAATTATTTGAGATGTTGACATCACATGACTTTGTAAAAATCACCAACAATAAGACATTCTGTAGTCAACGGGGCAATAATGGAGGAAGCTTTTATTGTGTCATTTATGTTCCTAGCCTGAAAGAAAATATAAATTAATTTTAGCCAGATTCAGAGTGCAGCACGTACATTTTTATACTACAATTAAAGTCCAATAAAAACAATCAAATCGTACTAGTATCTTTGTGGGCCCTCTTCACATGAGGACCCTGTATATTCAGTTCCCTTTTCCCACCTGTCTGATGACTTGGTACATCTCACGTAGAAGGTATATGCTACCAATATCCCATTTTTACACTAATACAACTAATGAAAACATAAATATTATACAGGTATATAAATTAAAATAGCACAAATTTAGCATCTATCCTTTTTAGCTGTTTTTAAAGGGGTGATAGAATGCAAAACCAATTTTACCCTGTCATAGTTGAATAATGACAGTTCGGTGGGTAAATAGGACATACATAGAAACTCAAAAACCCACTGACACCCCTTTGCTATGAAAATCTCATATTTTGAAACTGCCGCTGAAAACGGGCGAATCCCAACAAAGCTGGAAGTTGACGTCAACCTCCCAAAAACCTGTAACTTTGTCACGGCCATGGGTGTATTAAGAGAACGGTCACGCCCCAACATTTACATAGGCTACACAACTGACCTGAGATCAGGTAGTCTTCTGAATCTACCTAGGTCACGCAGATCTCTGCTATTCCATTACAAAATTCAATTCTGAAACTTTTTTATACGAGAAATCAACTTGGTAAAGCTCAAATATCGGCCGTTTTACGAAAATGGATGGCTAATTGCAAATTTTGTCCGACTGTGTGTCTGAGTTCAGCGCCGGTGCTGCCTGTGTAGCCGCCTCGCTGCCCGGCCTGCCTTCCTCCACAGACCCCGGCCTGCTGTGAGGTAGATGGAGCTCTGTTACGACTGGCAGCCCACAGCACTCCATACCCGCGCAAAGTCACCGTCTCTTGGGTTAATGACAACCAAATGCTCCTGCCCTGACAGAGCTCCAGGACCTGCAGCTCCCCTCTTCCTGCTAGCTAAATGCCAGGTGTGTGTGAGTGAAAGCGCGGTCAGCGAGCTTGTTACACCAGCAATCTCTTACCACAGATTATAGTTAATCTTTTAATGTGTGTAATTATAATGTGTTGAGTTATTTAAACAAACGATTGGGGAAATAAACGCTGCTTGTCCGCGATCGAGTCTCATTGATAGAGCCTGCGGCTGGATGGAGCTCTATCAATGAGAGCTAGCTAGCCTCCTCTTAGAATTCCTCTGGAATTCACAAATATTCATTAACTTGAAATGGGACACCGTTGTTAGCTTTATAAGATATTTAGCTAGATGTCGTATACGTGGCGTGACGAAATTCAAACTGTAAATATACTCAAACTACGACCAAAAATGAAGCTAACTATTTTTTGATTTGTAGCTACAAATCTACATCCAGCTGCAGGCTCTATGAATGAGACTCATGGACAAGGGGCGTTTATTTCCCCAATCGTTTGTTTAAATAACTCAACACATTATAATTACACACATTAAAAGATTAACTGAAACCTGTGGTAACAGATTGCTGGCGTAACAAGCTCGCTGACCGTGCTCTCACTCACACACACCGGGCATTTAGCTAGCAGGAAGAGGGGAGCTGCAGGTCCTGGAGCTCTGTCAGGGAAGGGGCATTTGGTTGTCAATATTTCACATCAAATTTAACACCATAATTGGAACATATATTCAACAACTGCTGAAACCCCGCAGTGCTAGGAGAGACAACAGCCAAATCATCAGCATACAGAAGATGGTTCACTAGCATGTTACCAACCATACATCCTGTTTTACACTGTCTTAGCTGGTCAGACAGGCCATCCATGTAAATATTAAAGAGGCTCAAAGTAAATAAATATGCAGATTACGAATCAAATGAACAGCGTTTAGACTACTTTAGTGATGATGAATAGTTTGGGGTGTGGCTGACTGTAAAGTTAACCTGTGTACTAAACAGAATAGGGGACATTGTGTACAGTGTTACCATTGCTGGCTGTTGTTACCATGTGGAACTGTGGGCCATCACACTGTAAAAAGTAGTTAAATGTTGGTCTGTCTTTGTTCATCTGAGCTGTGGGTCTGGTTCTGGATGGAGGTTACATCGACAGCAACCAAAACCAGAGTCAGATTTCTTCTATTTGTTCACATACTATAAAGATAATCAGAACTTATATGATCGTTAAATTATCCGGAAGAGTCAGTTACTTAGTAATGTTTATATGTTGAACAACATTGAGAATGTCAGTAAGAAAAACCTTACAGTTTGAAAATTAGCCCAAGAGACAGTGACTTTGCGCGGGTATGGAGTGCTGTGGGCTGCCAGTCGTGACGGAGCTCCAAGTACCTCAGAGCAGGCCGGGGTCTGTGAAGGAAGGCAGGCCGGGCGGCGAGGCAGCAACACAGGCAGCACCGGCCTCTGAACTCCGACACACAGTCCGACAAAATTTGCAATTAGCCATCCATTTTCGTAAAGCGGCCCATATTTGAGCTTTACCAAGTTGATTTCTCGTATAAAAAAGTTTCAGAAGTGAATTTTGTAATGGAATAGCCCGATAAACAATGTATAACTTTGCAGTGTCTGAAATATGAGAGTCTCCCATGTGTTTCTATGTAGTTTGCTCAAACCAATCAGCGCACAGCTCATTCTGAATATTCATGAGCATACCATATTTGGAAGAAAAGCTCTTGTTCCAAATAGAGCCATATTCACAGGGTAGTTAAGGGCCTAATAAAATAGCATTCGGGCAATTTTCAGCCCAACCAATGTTACATACCCCATTAGAAGACCTTAAGGAACAGTGTAAAATACCCTATATAATCATTCTATCACCCCTTTAAAAACTATTTTTTTCCACTCTAAAATCAAGTTTAGTGATCAGGTGAGCACAGAAAAGCACACAGACACAACAAAAACATTTGATTAAATTCTTTTGAACAAAGCCCAACCTTTTACTGTGAGGTCAGAGACAGTAATCAAGATATGAAAACCAACATGAGCTGCTCGTCTTCTTTGGGACTTCGATGAGACTTGCACACAAAGATGACAACTTGATATATATGTGGAGGTTTGTTAATGATATGTACCCATAAGAGTGATCAATAACTAAATAATCTTTAAATGTAAAACACATTTCTGAAGGGAAAACATTTGACATGAAAACTGCTGCTGGCTGCAGTCCCTGGAAAGGACACTGGGTCTCCTCTTCATCATCACCTTGACTTTAAGGTACACAGGCTCTTGTTCTGGTGTGAACCCTGATGTTACATTTCTATTACCTGATGTTTGGGCCGTTACATTTAGACATGGCATGTATATCTAACCTGAAATAATTTTGACTAATTTTCCCAAAACTGTAATTATTCATGCTGTTATCTGACATAAAACATGGCATTTTAGCAGTTTAAAAATCCACAAAATGTTCCAGCATGTGAAATAATGCAATTTATATCACAAGAGTTTGGGAGAAAATATGTCTGACACAGTGGTTGAAATATCTTGTAGAAGATCAGAAACAAAAAAACAGTCTAAACACGAGCTGATTCCTCATCAGACCTGGATCTGTACGCTGCACTAACATGTTTAACCCAAGAACCAGATATGTTTCAACACAGCATTCATCAGCATTATAAGATTTTCTCCTTTCTGTTTATCTCTTTTTGCAGCTTGCACCAGCTGCTAGCCAAAATGACACATCACTGTGGTCTACACAACTGCTTTACACAGGTTACACAAAACGTAATCAGCAGAGGTGTCAAGTAACGAAGTACAAATACTTTGTTACCTTACTTAAGTAGAATTTTTGGGTATCTATACTGGAGTAATTATTTTACAGCATACTTTTTACTTCTACTAATTAAATTTTCACGGAATTATCTGTACTTTCTACTCCTTACATTTTAAAAATAGCCTCGTTACTCATATTTCAGTTCGGCTTGTTTTCATTCTGGCTCGTCATCGTTCAAACACACACACTCAAAAAACCCTCTCCAGATCGCTCCATCCGGAGAGAGTGAATGTGATTGTGGTTGGATGAGAAGTATAAACATAGCCATTCTGACACCCTATTGGTTTGTACGCGATCCATCGCACATGCACAGACCCGGTGCTAATACACCACCGGTGCTTTAACGACCGTTATCTACCGGACCGAATAGCAACGAGGATTTCGTTGCCTTATTTAGGAGCCACTTAAATGCCTGCGCTTCTCTCTGATGCTCCGAAAACGGACGTTAGAGGGAACTGACACATCGCCGCACGGGACGCTAGTTAACACTACAGTTGGCAGCAGCTAACGTTAGCCTAGCGTTAGCTAGCAGCTGGAGTAAACACGGTTAAAATGCTGAGAGCTAAACGGTGTAAAGTGTGTCTGTATTTCACTGGAGAGGATTGTAACACCAGACTATAGCTACTGTTGTCTAAAAAACACAGAAGAGATGTGTCACCTCCACGCCCGCCGATAGGGGGGGACAAACGGGTCTGTTGTCCCGGGCCCACAGTAGGGGGGGGGGGGCCCAGAACTGGGCCCTCATTAAATTATGGAAGAATTAAAAATCTTTTTTTTAAATAGGCCTATTTGTGGAAAAAAATATGTAGCATAATATTTGAATTACATAAAAGCGTTTTATTTGTTTTCTTCCTAATTGTCCTGGAAATGGTGGTCAAGAACCCCCCCACCCACAACATAAAAATGGTTTGGCCACTGATCAAAATTTGATATTGTCACTTGATTTGAAGTTCAGTACGCTCAAAATGTCCGGTCAGCACAAGTCCGGAGCTCGGAAAAGGAAAGAAAAGAGAAGAAGGAAATAGAGGCCTTAGAGATTTTCTAAACAAATATTTAAGAAAAGGTGGTGACGGTGAAGATGGAACTGTCAACGTAGAGCAAGGTAAGAAACAGCGCAGCCGACGAGCCATGTAACGTAAGCTAACAGGCCAGCTCTCATGTTAACGTCCATTAGCTCGTATAAAAGCCTGAGACAACAGGTTAACTTTGACAGAAACAGTTGAGTTTGGTAGCTCCGTCAGTAAGGATGAGACAGAGAGAGAGAGAGAGAGAGAGAGAGAGAGAGTGATGCGGGGGGGCTCGCTGCCCTGTCGGAGAGTCTGAGCAGGATGGATCAGAGACTGATTACACACTTAATTTCAGTGAGAGATGTGAGGAGAGGAAGAGCAAGGGAAAAGGAGAGATCTGGCCGCGAGGGGGGGGCCCATCTAAGATCTCGTCCCGGGCCCAGGCAAGACTGTCAGCTGGCCTGGTCACCTCTTTCAGCCCTTCTGAGTTTGCAGGTATGATTTTAATATAACCTTATTATAGTTATATGATTTTGTCCTAACATTTTGGGGTTAAGCTGTTGTCCTTAATGGCAAGGACCCCTTAACTTAAAGTGAGATGTAGCAGGGACCCCCTACTACATATTGTATGAAATTAAGTTGCCTATTAAACTGGGCCTACAATAACTGTCAGGGCAACCTGAAGCGTTCTTACATACCCTTTTTTCATAAGCTATTAAAATATTAATTGTTGGCATGATTTTATAAATCATATTTTAATGGTACATACTGTATGTGGCACAGTAAATCTAGGATTAACTGTATCTGTGGGCTGAAATCTTAGGGACTACCTTACCTACAAGCCAGTAAGCCTATCATCAGTGGGAATTTATATTTGCTAATAATATATTGGAATTATGTTAAGGCATTTTAATTTTAAAAGACTCAAAGATAATAAAAAGACTCAAACATTTACAATAATTTGGTGGCCCCTCTGCCTTACATTACTTTTACTTTTATACTTTAAGTAGTTTTGAAACCAGTACTTTTACTTAAGTAAAAAGCTTGAGTTGATACTTCAACTTCTACAAAAGTCTTTTCAAACCCTAGTATCTATACTTCTACTTGAGTAATGAATGTGAATACTTTTGACACCTCTGGTAATTAGCATAACCACTAATACAAATACTAAATTCATACAGAAAAACTTACTGACAAAATAAAAGTACTTTAATGCCGCCACGACCACAGGGAGTTACAAAAATAAAATTAAAATCATTTTAATTAGTGAAAACGCTAAACTTTGTTTCACATCAAACTCATTGTTTTCATTGATAAAATAATTGATATCAGTGTTTTCTTATTGGCAGATTGTGTCATAGTTGAGGTACAAGTTGAAACACGAAAAATGGTAACAATAACAAAAGGTGAGTTTCTCAGAAAAATACTTCTTGAACCACTCAAGGCAGTCATGAGAGGCTGTGGTGCAGCCATGACCAGCACGGAAGCCAGACTGCATAGCAGAAAGGACACAGTGGGATTCAAGATGGTTGGTAATCTGTTTATTGACCAAGCTTTTGAAGACTTTTGAAAGACAGGGTAAGACAGATAGGGGTCTATAGCAGTTTGGGTCAAGGGTGTCTCCCCCTTTTAAGAGAGGGATGACTGCGGCAGATTTCTAATCTCCAGGAATTTCTGAAGATGCGAGAGACAGATTAAACAGGTTGGTAATGGGTGAAGCAATAATACTTGCAGATAATTTGAGGAAATAGGGATCGTGCGTGTATGTGTGCGTGTGTGTATGTGTGTGTGCTTGTATATGTGTGTGTGTGTGTGGATGAGGTTTCTCCCTAAAAGGAAGTTTTTCATCACCATTGTCACACTAACTGCTCTTGGGGGGGATTATTGGAATTATTGGGTCCTGTGTTCAGGGTGTTTCTTGTTTACAGTTTACTTTGACTTTCACATTGAGTCACAGTTAGTTTATATATGCTGCTGCTGTGTGATTGGTTTCTCTCATCATGTGAGTTCAGAGAAATGACTCAGTGTTGTTACATAAAGCTGATAGGACAAACAGAGAGAGGACGAAGGAGACTGAGCGCGCTCAGAGCTGCTTCACCTGCATCACCTCAAACAGGTAAGAACCACCAAACCTCTTCATCACACAGGAACATATACTGCTAGTACAAGGTAGTTAAGTTTTAAGTTAAGTTTTTTATTCATATTTTAAAGTCATATGAATCAGAATCAGATTACTTTATTGATCCCTCAGGGAAAGTATTTAGTTACAGTTACTCAAAGTCAGACTCAGAGTAAACCTATAAGATCTTTATTGTGACTATTATTGAATATCAGATCAGTATTATTGTTCATGTTGGCTGAGTTTAGTGTTTTCTTTTAATTTGAAAAGAAAAGGGATGGTGTGTGTCTCTTCCTGTCTCCACAGTTTGATTTAAAGTCAGCTTCTTCATCACTCTGAAGAGGAGCTCTCAACACTTCAGGAGGACCAGGAGACCTCAAGATGGCTTCAACACCAAGAAGAAGAAGAAGAAGGAGCATAGACATCCCATCTGAATTAATGGACAAACTCAAAAATCATTCAGCTTCATTCATCAGAGAGGTTGACAGCAGTGAACCGAAGATGAGACCGATTGTTAGAGAGTTTAGGGAGATCGCTGATGAAGTCAGAAAGATGCAGGAGACAACAGATGAAGTCAGAAGAGCAGCAGCAGATGTACTAGAAGTCACAACCTTTGGCATTCTGTTGGGCTTACTTACAGGCAGAGCAGCAGGAGCAGTAGCATTAGCAGTAACAGCAGGAGGGGCAAGAGTATTACCAGCAAGAGCATTAGCATTAAGGGCAGCAACAATACTATCAGCAGTAGCAGCAGGATTAGGAGCAGCAGCTGCAGCAGGAGCAGGAGCAACAGGAGCAGCAGTAGTAGCAGCAGTAGGAAGAATAGCAGCAGTAATAGCTGCAGGATCAGCCATTGTTGTTGCTGGTGCAAATGTTACAAAAGAGAGATCAGAGAGTGGAAGTGTAAATAAAGTAAAACAGCTGAGGACAGACTTAATGGAGATCGTTGAACCACTGAAGAAGGCCCTGGAAGAAATAAAGAGGACGTGTGAGGAAATGAAGCAAAGATCAGCTGAAGATCAGGCTGAAATCACTTTGACAGACATGGAGGCGTTACAGAGGATTATTAGAGTAGTGTTTGAACTGGGGAGTGGTGATGGAGTATTGTCTGCTATGTGGAAAGTCTTCAGACTCACTTCGACCCCTGAAGAGGACAGAAAGTTAACAGACTCCATCATCCAGTCAGCTGATCTCTGTCAGAAAGTCATCGATGACTTGAAGAAGATGAAGGAAGATCTCAAAGACTTCACAGAACAGTGAACATAGACACTGCAGTCTGAAGAAAGGGATTGTTTAATTATATTATTATAATTATTTCTCACTAAATCTGCAGTTTGTTGACACATTTCAAATTTTGGACCCAGATGATCCTCTGATCCTGTTAATCTGAAGATACTCCTCCGTGTTATTAATATGATATTTACTTTCTCTGAACATGCTGCTGCTTATAATTCTGTCTGAAACATGATTATGTTTCTGTCAGATCCAGAGCAGAGGAAACCAGTCTGATGATCTCTGAAACATAAAGTGATGCCAGCTGAGAATAGATGAGCCGTGTAGTAACGTAGCAGCACCACAAGATGGCAGCAGAGATATTCAGCTCTTATTACACTCAGATCTCTTTTTTTATTCTCAGTGTATATTGTTTTGGTCTTTTAATGTAATCAGTAGTTTGATGTTTGGGCTCTGCTGCTGCAACACTATATTATATATTATATAAATATTTCCTGTTGGGATTAAAATGTTCTTTATCCATCTGATGCTGTGTTTTATTTAGTTTCTGCCCGCTTTGAATGTTTGTATTTTACGATGATAAAAGTACTGATTATTTACATGGAGTCTGGTGTTTTTCCTCCATTTGTTGTTGATATATATCTTGTTTTATAAAGGGGACAGAAACTACATAAAACTCAATATCAGATGGATAAAGAACTTGATTTTAATCCCAACAGGAAATATTACAGAGTTGCAGCAGCCCAATTGCACAATTGATCACAATTTTATCCAAATTGCAATATGGAGTATAGTGCAATATCCAAATCACAGAAGGGGAGGGGGGTGGCGGGGGGGGGCAATATTTGTTAACCCTCCTGTTATCCTCGGGTCAAACTTGACCCATTTTTAACCCATTGGCTGTTTTTCCTTCATTAGTTGTTGATATATTTCTTGTTTTATTGATTTTATTTCATGTTGATTTGGTTTCTGTTTTCTGATTGGTCACCAACACCAGACATCATCCAATCAATTTCTTAATGTCAATCCTAAAATACATATCCTACTATATACTTTGCTGCCTATTGTATTCATATGTTAACAGCTGTTTAGTTTCTGGTTTTATTGTTTAATTCATCTTAATGTTCAGTATGTATGGTTGTTTGTTTATGTAAACACAGACCACCGAGGCCAATCCTTCAGGTGGCTCGTGGCTCGGAGGTATAGCAGTTGCCCCTTACCCACAAGGTTGGTGGTTAAATTCCAGACTCTTCTGACCTCATGTCAATGTGTCCCTGAGCAAGGTGCCAGGGGCAAGACTAGAGGAGGGGGGGATATAATTGCCCCCCACCATCCATTGGGCTAGAGTGCTGTCAATCTGACAGATTTGATTGGATCAGAGTCTGTCACTCTGCTGCCTGTTCGACCAATCACTGCCTTTGGTAAATGGATTTATACTTTAAACACATTGTATGGTAACTGTGTTTAGAATCAGAAACTTATTGAACTTGCTGTAGAGCACTTGTTGATTTAAGAAATAAAATGTTCATCACTTTATTTCTGTTCTGTTTCCTAATATCTGAAAACTGTGTACAGCAAGGTTTTCTTTTTATTTAGTTTATTGTTATTATTGAGTCTATTGTTCTTTATTTTTAAACGGTTCTGTAAAAACAATCTTCCCAGCTCTCGTCACATGACCAATCAATGTTTCCATGATGACTGGCCAAATTGCTGCCTTAAGAGCCCAAAATGTGTATTTGGATATACAATTTGTTGCAAATAAAAAGAAGTAAAATGAATAATAAATGTGATGTATTTCATTAAGCAGAATAACATTGTGTTGTTTTATCCTATCCAATATTTCCTATATCACTAAGCAGATTTTCAAGGGTTTATTTTGGTAAAATCTGTCTGTTTCCAGACCTGGGGCCTGTTTCACAAAAGCAGAATATATAAATCCAGGATAACTGATAAATCAAGGCTTGACCTAGTCTAATCTGTGCATCCTGGCTTGGTGCGTTTCACAAAGGCCGAGCCAGGCTGAGGAGGAGGGACTAGGAGCTGAGGAGGAGCGACTAGGTCGAGCCAGGCTGAACTAATTCAGATAGATGCGCATCCATGGCTTTCATCAAAAGACCGCGAGGTCGATCACAGATTTACTGATGCCAAAATGGAGAATACACATTGTACATACTTTATACAGAGTGAGCAGCAGCTTCTTATGGAAGTATGATATCATGAAATACATTTGTATAAAAAGAAAAGAAACACGGCCGCTGTAATGAAGAACAGCGTGGCAGACGATTGCGGACCGACTGAATGCGTAATTGTAGCCATGTAATATATACATTAACTGACCACTGCTCTGAATTGAAACCGTCATAATCATACCATTCAAGGATTAGGCTACTAATCATTTGCGCAAATTAACAGTTGTACTCTAGCAGAAGATAATGTTACTCAGGAAATTTACCATAAAGATCAATTTTCTACAACGCCAGAATATGATGCGTAAATATCTCTTTCTCTCTGTTTCTCTCCCTCTCTCTCATGGGCTAAAATATAAATGTCCTAAGTCATATTAACTTCCACTGCTCGCGTTTAATGCAAAGTGTACAACTGTTCGTTTTTGCCAATGACAGTGACTCATTGAATGGTTTCAGTTAAGAGCAGTAGTTCATAAATGTATATTTTTAGACTATCATTCAGTCTGTCCGCTATTATCTGTCACGCTTTTTTCGCGTTTTTTTATTTTTTAATAGAGGACGAGTTTCCTTCTCTACATATTATATGCCTTGCTCCCTGTATATATGGACATAGAAAATAAAGACACTAAAGAACTTGGACTCTAAAATCTAGAAACTATGAAGATAATTAAGTGATAAATTCCATGCACACTGTAAACATGAATGGAACAGAGTATATTCATCAGTTATTTCCCCCCAGGCAAAATATAAGGTCAAAAACCATTGAGGTGTCCTCTCCCTGTTGTCGTGAATGCACAGTAGCCTACATCACTAGATAGTTACTGGTCCAGTGAACTAAGACTATAATTTGGGAGGGCTGTACAATTAGGATATGTTCTTAAAATTGTACAATCCTCCCAAATTGGTTACAGTTTACTGGACAACACAAGTATTGGGTACTAAGAATGCCAAATATATTTGGCATTCTTAGCACAATATGTTGTCCAATAAACTGGGAATATAATTTGGGAGGATTGTACAATTTTAAGAACATATCCTAACTGTACAATCCTCCCAAATAATAGTCTTAGTTCACTGGACCCAATAGTAACTATCAAGTATGTAGGCTACAGATTTTTTTTTCTTTGCAAAACAACAGGGAGGGAGAAAAATTGGTTTTATAATCTGGAAATGAGATATCTCTGTTATATTCATGTTTATAGTTGCATGGGATTATCATTTTATTATCTTTATAGTTTCTAGATTTTACAGTCCAATTACTTCAGTGTCTTTATTTTCTATGTCCATATATACAGGGAGTAAGGCATATAATGTGTAGAGAAGGAAACTTGTCCTCTATAAAAAAATTTAAAAAACGCAAAAAAAAAGCGTGACAGATAATAGCGGACAGACTAAATAATAGTCTAAAAATATACATTTCTGAACTACTGCTCTTAACTGAAACCATTCAATGTGTCACTTGTCATTTGCAAAAACGAACACCTGTACACTTTGCATTAAAAGCGAGCAGTGGAAGTTAATATGACTTAGGACATTTATATTTTAGCCAATGAGAGAGAGGGAGGAACAGAGTAAAAGAGATATTTATGCATCATATTCTTGGCTTGTAGAAAATTGATCTTCATGGTAAATTTCCTGAGTAACATTATCTTCTGCTTACTTTTAAGGCAAAGAGTACAATTGTTAATTTGTGCAAATGATTAGTAGCCTAATCATTGAATGGTAGGATTATGACGGTTTCAATTCAGGTCAGTTATGTTTAGGCTGCTTACTCATTCAGTCGGTCCGTGATCGTCTGCCTCACTTTCTCTCGCTGTTTCAGTACAGCGGCCATGTTTCTTTTCTTTTCATTCAAATAATGTGTTTCACGTCATCATACTTCCACAAGAAGCTGCTGCTCACTCTGTATAAAGTATGTACAATGCGTATTCTCTATTTTGGCATCAAGAAATCTGTGATCGACCTCGCGGTCTTTTGAGGAAATCCGTGGACGCGCATCTATCTGAATGACTTCAGCCTGGCTCGACCTAGTCCCTCCTCCTCAGCTCCTAGTCCCTCCTCCTCAGCCTGGCTCGACCTAGTCGCTCCTCCTCAGCTCCTAGTCGCTCCTCCTCAGCCTGGCTCGACCTAGTCCCTCCTCCTCAGCTCCTAGTCCCTCCTCCTCAGCCTGGCTCGACCTAGTCCCTCCTCCTCAGCTCCTAGTCCCTCCTCCTCAGCCTGGCTTGGCCTTCGTGAAACGCACCAAGCCAGAATGCACAGATTAGACTAGGTCAAGCCTCGCTTTATCAGTTATCCTGGATTTAGATATTCTGCTTTTGTAAAACAGGCCCCAGGAGAAGACGATGGGGGGTTCAGGGTCAACACCCATCTCTGCTCAAATTTCTGAATCAATAAACACACTTAAAAAACATTCAGCTTCATTCAGCAAAGAGTTTCACAGCAGTAAAGACAGGATGAGAAAGATCGCAGGATAGTTAAGGGACATCACTGATGAAGACAGAAAGATGAATAGAGTAGATGATGAAGAAGAAGAGCAGAAAAAGGGGAGAGAGTTCATGACGGTCATTGAACCTCTGAAGAAGGACCTGGAAGAAATCAGGAGGACGTGTGAGATGTTGAAGAACAGATCAGCTGAAGGTCAGGCTAGAATCACTCTGAGAGACCTGGAGGGCTTTGGGATGAGTCTGACACAAGCTGCCATAGATAGAAGAGAAATCATCATTCTGCCTCTTCTGTGTAGCAGGGTGGTGGATGACTGTGAAAAAATGATAAAAGAACTGAAAGACTTAAAATAGAAAAATAAAATAAAAAAGAAAAGATAGAAGCAGCAGTTTGTAGAAAAGGTCTTGTTTGTTCATAATGTCTCACTAAATCTGCAGTTGGAGACACAGAACTTAAAATTTGTGTGTGTATGTGTGTGTGTGCGTGTGTAGACTGTATATCTTATTTAGCCAACATGAAGTAATGTGTGTGTAAACGTTCTGCCTGTGACAACTAGCATTTAAAAGCCTAAAAATATATATTTTATATATTCATGTTATCATCATGTGAATATCATATTCATCATGTTACACATTGTTGAACTTGTTGTGTTGATTAAATAAAGTTTTTAAAGAATGATTAGTGTTGGTTGTTTCCAGTCTTGATGTTACACACTCCCGTCACAAGATGGCGGCGGGCTCCTTTAAGCTCTGGTTTGGAGCCCGCCCAAAAACAAGGTGAAGAAGAGGAAGAGGAAGGGCCAGTCAGCTGGTAAACTTTGCCAGTATGTACATTTACAAATAGTCAATACCAAAGGTGCATATACAGAGAAACATATATGTAGAAAATAAATTAAAAAGTAGAAAAGAAAAGTGTAGTACATATTACGTCAAATGTATCACCGGCACATGAGCAATTTTTCAAACACATTTCCTGTCTTAATTTCCTTAATATTAAGTCTTAATAATTCTTATTTTTAATATCTCTTATAGTGTTGTTGTATTGGTGCAGTTCTTGAAAGAAGTGTCCAAAGCTTGGTTTGGAGTCATTTCTTCTTGTGAATGTGGAATTTTCCCAATAACAAGATTAATTGAACAAAATAAACAACATCATTGTCCATCTCATTGCCTCCAAAACAAATAAAAATATCTTTATCCTTAAATTGAATTGATTGCCCAGTGTACCGTCTTATAAGATGTTGAAAATCTACCCCAAATATATTAGTATAGATACAGTGAGAGAATACATGACAGATTGTTTCTTCTTCTAGTTCACAGAAAGTACAAGAATATTCAATATCAAGTTTAAATCTCATTAATGTCCTTTTTACTGGATATATTTTATGTAAGATCTTAAAAGAAACCTCTTTTACTTTGTTATTAAGACAGAATTTGTCACCAATTAACCAGATTTTTTTGCCAGTTCATTTCTCCAAAGACTTAAGCCTAAAAGAATCTTCCTGAGGACAGAGTTACCTCTTGTATACAATTCCTGATGTGTTTATTAGAACATTTATTCTTGGTAATGTCAACCCCCCTGAGGAATATACCCCTACTAAACAGATTGATCTCTGACAGTACTGAACCTCTGAGAAGTTGCAGCACTCTCCTCGGACAGCATCAACAACTGGTGCATATTCTCTTGGTCTGACTGCTAACCGGAATTTGGAGAGGAATTCATTCGACTTTAGTAACTGTACGTCAGCATTAAGGAGTTGTTTTACCATTAGAACCCAATTTCCATAATACAGAGATTTATATTTATATTGAATATTCCAAATGTATTAATTGGTTGGCGTAAAATTATGCTTTCCAGACCAACAGAGCTTGTTTATGAAAATTTGATAACTTTACAGGTAATCTATCAATTTTGTAATCACATGTTAACAGAAATGTAACTCCACCAACTAATCCAAATTCATATTTAGGGAAAGTATTCCAAATACAGTCCTTTTCTTCAATCACATTAGTTAAACATTTTACTTTGAAAGTATTATTTAATGTTTCAAAACTTAATATTTCTAGACCACCATTTCTTCTAATGTTGCATGTCCATAATTTGTGTAACAAGGAGGAATAAGAAGGGGCTAAGTGGACACCCTTGTCTTATGCCACGACCAATATCAAATCTAGGAGTCGTACTGTGACCTAACTTAATTGAACTGTTGCAACCCTTATATTTACCCTTATAAATATATAAAATAATAATAATATAAATAACACTTATATAGCGTTTCGACAGCTTTCAAAAATTGGTTCCCAAATCCAAGACACTTAATAACTTTAAACTTATGGTATCAAATTCCTTGTAAAAATCCACAAATAAAATAAAGCTATTGTCCAATACATATCCATCATAGTCAATAATATCCAATACTAATCGTATGTTATTACAAATATTTCTTCCTGGCATGCATTCTGATTGTTCTTCATCAATAATATCATCCAATCCTGATTTCAACCTTTTAGCAAAGACCAAGTCGAATATCTTAGCAGAATTATTTAACAGACTAATTGGTCTCCAATTTTCAATACTCAGTTTATCTTTTTTTGGTTTAGAAATCAATTTAATAAGACCTTGTCGAAGAGTTGGAGGTAGTTCTCCTTTTCCTATGGCTTCTACAAACATAGCTGCTAAAAACGGTGCTATTGACTCATTAAATACTTTATAAAATTCACTTATCATCATTCACCCATCATTCCCAGGAGATTTATTTTCTTTGAGACAGTCAATGCATTTTTGTACTTCTGTTAAACTAATCTTCTGGTCGCAAACTGATTTAAAACTGAAATCAACACATTTAATGTTCTTTTCCATATCTTCCAGAAACATATCCATATCTCCTTCATTTTCACAGTGAGCAGCATATAACTTTTGATAGAAATCAGCTGCATACTGTGAAACACCTTATACATCTTTGCATATTAGATTATAATGTTAAGTTTACAAAGGGAAGACAACTCTAAGTTTCTCTTTTCCAAATTGAAAAAGTATTTAGTGCATTTTTCATCTTGTTCAAGTCACTTCCTCCTAGATCTGATAAAGCCACCCCTGGCCTTCTCCTCGTATATTTGGTCCAATTCAAGTTGTAGAGATAATAGCTCAATCATATCTTCTCTGGATAAACTTATTTTCTCTGATAATGTTATTGCTTTTGTAATTATTTAGGACTCTATTTCTTTCTTTGCTTTAGCAATCCGTTTCCCAAAAGATAAGGCCAAATTCCTAATTTCATATTTCATTAATTCCCAACAGTTTCCAAAATGATTGAGTAAGTTTGCTTGACTCCAGTATCCAGTTTGGGTTTCTTTTTTAAATTCTTCATTTTGTAAAAGTAATCTTTGTTAGGGTTGTGCCTAACCATCCCAATATTGACATTAATTGTTACAGCCTTATGATCTGTAAAGACTGTGGGTTCTATCATCACTGAGTCAACCTTATTTTCTATGTCTGATGAGACCAGCCAGAAATCTATGCGGGATTGTTGAGATCTATCTTTATTATTCCAAGTGTATATGTTTTGATTTGGGTGTTTATGTTTCCAGATGTCAATTAAGTCCAATCAATTACATACATTTCCTAATTCATTTGTTGCTCTGCCTTTGGGAGGCCATCTATCCATACTTTCATCCATTACTGTATTAAAATCTGCATGTGCCATCCGGCCCCTGCAGCTCATTCAGAACGCAGCAGCTCGACTTGTCTTCAACCTCCCCAAGTTCTCTCACACTACACCTCCTCCTCCCTCCTCCTCCTCCTCCTCCTCCTCCTCCTCCTCCTCTTTTCACTGGTTACCAGTTACTGCCCGCATCTGCTTCAAGACACTAGTACTCTCATACAGTACACTAGTCCTCTCATACAGTACACTAGTACTCTCATACAGTACACTAGT
The DNA here is from genome assembly GCF_010015445.1 of Perca fluviatilis. Taxonomy (NCBI): domain Eukaryota; kingdom Metazoa; phylum Chordata; class Actinopteri; order Perciformes; family Percidae; genus Perca; species Perca fluviatilis. The sequence continues at coordinate 34,173,777 of NC_053128.1, read as the reverse complement.
CCTCTCATACAGTACACTAGTACTCTCATACAGGGCTATGAACGGATCAGCCCCAGCTTACATCCAGGACATGGTCCAACCCTATACCCCAACCCCCCCACTCCTCTCTACATCAGCCAAACGGCTTGCTGCCCCCCCACAGAGAGGGAGAACTAACCACTCAACCAGATCAGACTGTTCTCTGTCCTGGCTCCTAAATGGTGGAACGAGCTCCCCATCGACATCAGGATGGCTGACAGCCTACACATCTTCCGCCGAAGGCTAAAAACACATCTCTTCAGACTACACCTCGGATAAACAAAAGAAAAACAAATATTCTTGAAGCTGCCCTTTCATATGTCTCTTTGTATCGTTGCTTATTTAAAGCTAATGTACTATCACTTACTAATTGTTGTCTGGAGTTTGAACCTTCACAGTTGGAAGCAGTAATTGTAAGTCGCTTTGGATAAAAGCATCAGCTAAATGACATGGAATGTAATGTAACAAACTGAGATTGGTCAATGTCTACAAGAAGAATTATCCATCTACCTTAGGTTGAAGAAACCAGCGTTGATAGCGTTCCCTTTTTGTAGTGACGTCCTGAGGGAGGAAAGGGTTTCTGTGTCCCATCCCACCCCCCCCCCGCCCCCCAGAGGAGAGCAGCTGAAACAGGCTGGGTCCAGAATCTGCTGTGATTGGCTCCTCTGATCATGTGATATCTGAGAAAGTGAAGCTGAGAGACAGACTGAGTGAGCGCGCTGCCTGCAGACCAAAAGGTAAGAAAGTTGAGACAAAGAGAGAAAAGTTCAAGTTAATGGTAGACTGAAGTTGGAACAGAGACTGAAACCCAGAGAGGCCTGCTGACATGCCCTGCTGATTTGTCATTCAAATTAACTTGATAAGCGTTTACAGCGGACCTATTGTGTTTTCTGTCTGTCTGTTAATCAGCTGACACTTCTGTTTTACAGCAGACTGAACACTTTATGTTTGTCACATTATGTTTTGATGTGCAGCTCTGCAGCTTGAAAATCACTGCTGGTTAATAGGAAGTATTTTGTAGTTGCTGTCACTATTTTCATACTCTTCCCTTTGGGTGTTTCTCAATCCCAATAAGGACAAGACCAGACTTGTGTTCTTGGGGAGAATGTTGTTCCTAGTTGTTCTTGGAAGAATTAACCCGTTTGTGAAAGCAGGAATGAAAACCGCACCAATACAACCGCTTATTAAACTATCTAAACGAGCTCTGGACAAATAAACCACCTGATAACAGCGAGAGTCATTTGACTTTCAGTTTCTTTGGTTCATCACCATCATCACTGTTGGTTAGTTTTCAAATGTTGAAAATAGAGTTAAATTAAAAAGTTAAAATAAAGCTGCAAGCAGTAATAAACGGGCCCTTGCCCCTCCCAGCACGTCTGGTACTGGCAGGATGCCAGTTACCTGTAACACTTCCTCTGTCCCCTATGTGGGATGGTTACATTTATGTTTTAATTGCACACTGTCCCTTACAAATAAAATTGAAATAAACGGGCCCTTGTCCCTCCCAGCACGTCTGGTACTGGCAGGATGTCGCAGGTTTGACTCCGACCTGCATGTCATTCCCCCTTTCTCTCCCCTGTCATGTCTCCAGCTGTCCTGTGGAATTAAAGGCCAAAAAAATGCTCACAAAAAATTTAAAGTGGTACCTAAGTGGAGCTGGGTGTGTGTGTGTGTGCGTGTGTGTTTATTCTGATGATGTGTGTCTCTTCCTTTCTCCACAGTTTGATTTAAAGTCAGCTTCTTCATCACTCTGAAGAGGAGATCTCAACACTTCAGGAGGACCAGGAGACCTGGAGATGGCTTCAAAACCAAGAAGAAGATGGAGCAAAGAACTGCCTCCAGATCTGTCTGAATTAATGGGCCAACTTAAAAATCATTCAGCGTCATTCATCAGAGAGTTTGACAACAATGAAGACAGGATGAGACAGATTAAAGGAGAGTTAGAAGAGACCACTGCTGAAGTCAGAAAGATGCAGAAGAGATTAGCAGCAAGAATAAGAGCCATTATTCTGGCAGGGTTAGTAGTAGCAGCAGCACTAGCAGTAACAGTAGCAGTAACAGTAGCTGATGGAGGAGCAAGGAAAGCATCCACATCTCTTACAGCAACACCAATAGCTACATGGGCAGAAAAACCAGAAGCAGCCCTGATTCCTGCAGCAGCAGAAAGACAAGTAGGAGTTCTAGCAGAAGGAGCAGTAGGAATAGTACCAGTGATTCTTGTAGTAGCAGCAGCAGTAGCATTAGTAGCTGTTATTGGAGGTGTTGTTGATGCAAATGCAAGACAATCAATACATGAGAACAGAAGTATAAAGAAAGTAGAGGAGCTGGGGAAAGAGTTCATGGAGATGGTTGATCCGCTGAAGAAGGACCTGGAAGAAATAAAGAGGATGTGTGAGAAGTTGGAGCAAAGATCAGCTGAACTTCAGGCTGGAATCACTCTGAGAGACATGGAGGAGTTACAGAGGAGTCTGAGACGAGTTTCTGAAGATAGAAGAGAAATCATCCATTTGGCTGATCTGTGTAGCAGGGTGGTTGATGACTGTGAAAAGATGAAGGAAGAACTGAAAGACTTCAAGTGATATTAATAAGCGTTGTGATTTACACATTTACAGCGTCGGCTATGTTTTTGCCATCTTTCCTTCCTGTTTTAGGAAACAGCGACTGGATTGCTTTTTGCCTGTAAAACTGTGTCTGTGTTCTTCATATTTATGTAGAATTATAGTTTGCTCTTCTTGTTTAAAACATGCAGCTCTGGTAGATGTTTGTGATTGGTCGTGCTGTGCAAACACCACCTCTTTTATGTGAACGTGCATGTTGCTGGATTGGGAAACCCTGAGTTGTCTGTCTCTCTGTCTGTCTGTCTGTAAACTAACCCTGGGTTGATTGAACTAGTTGTTAACCACCGTCGTGACTCAACTTATGCAGGACCTCTGTTGTTAGGTTAGGTGAAGCAGGATAACTGAAATAAATCCAGGGCTGTTGATCTGGATTCCTAGTACAGGCCTCTGCTGTGTCAACAACTAGTTCTGTCAAACCAAAGAACACAGACATCGGTTGATCTCTCTTCTCCAACATAACCATAATGCACCACAGTAAGGCCTTTAACAAGTGATCCACCTTCATGATTCTGACACAGCGCTCTTTCATTTTCCTCATTCATTCAGAAGATCAGCTGGAGAGAGAGAGAGAGAGGGAGAGGGAGAGAGGGAGATGGAGAGAGAAGGAGAGGGAGAGAGAGAGAAGGAGAGAGAGAGAGAGAATGAGAGGGAGAGAGAGAGAGAGAGAAGGAGAGGGAGACAGAGAGAGAAGAGAGGGGAGAGAGAGAGAGAGAAGGAGAGGGAGAGAGAGAGAAGGAGAGAGAGAGAAGAAGAGGGAGAGAGAGAGAGAGAGGGAGAGAGAGAGAGGGAGAGAGAGAGAAGGAGAGATTGATTTTTACAAAACCTTTATTTTTCAGAAAGACATTTCTTTCTCTACCAGAACATCATATTGTTCTTAGATGCACAAAACAAATTAAAACCACATGTAATGAATAAATAAATAAATAATCTCATAAAAACACAGAATGAAAGACGAGCTCATCGTCTTTCACAGAGCACAGAGCTGTGGTGAAACACCGGACAGATTAAAACTTGGTGTAAAACCTTTATTTTATCAGAAAGACACCTTTCTCTTACCAGACACAACATATTCTTAGATCCACAAAACCAATTAAAACCACATAATAAATAAATATGGCATAAAACACACAATAAAATACAATATTGGCCTGACAAAATATCAACATTTGCACTTGTCGCATTTTTCTTACTGTAGCCAGCACCAAAAATAAAAGCAGTCTCACTAAAAACCTCTCCACAATCTAAAAACACAGTTTTTAAAATGTTAAAAAGAGGTTTCAGCCTGTAACAGTCCAGATAGCAGTGGGTGATGGTCTCAGGGTGGACACAGAATGGACACGTGGAGGACATGGTGGGATTAATCTTGGACAGGAAGACATTCACGGCCAGAGCCCCGTGGAGGATCCTCCACTGCAGGTCTCCAGACCTCTTGTTCAGGGGAGGCTTATACAAAACTCTCCACACTGGTGTCCTGTCTTTGAGCAGTCTGTCCTTCCACACCATGTCCTTCCTCTCACTCAGCGTCTTATGGTGGGTGGCCAGAACACAGTTCCTATACAGACCTTTCCCAGTCTGCATATGGAAGTCAGCACCACGTGGTGTATGTTGTGCTGGTGAGTCAGTGTTATTAATTAAAAAACCAAGGTCTGGAAAGGGGTCTCCAGGAACGGGGATTTCTGTCCCATTAAAATAGTCCCGCAGCATCTCTGTTTCTCCACTGTCCAGTCTGTTAATCCACTCGTTCAGGATGGTTCTGGTGTGGCGGGCCGACCTCAGGCCCAGCAGAGAGGCCACCGCCTCGGTGTTCAGGAAACCAGGACCCGCAGCCTCCACGATTCCCTTCAACCTGGTCACTCCAGCCCTCATCAGCCTCTCCGTGAGTCCAGGTCTGCTTCCATCCTTGAGATCCAGCCGGGCCCCCCACACCAGAGGCTCTTCCAGGAGCCAGAACAGAGATGCTGCAGGTTCCAGTCTGGTCCATTTAAAACGTGTCCATGCTTTAAAAACTCCTTGGTAAAAGGAAGGCAATTTACACAAAGAGATAAAACCACAGTCTACTAAAAACAAAGAAGCATCAAAACCCAGACCTGCAACCCCCCTTAAAATGGTGCTGGCTACTGGCCTCCAGACGACACAATCGCTATCATATAAAAACCTCTGTACAAACTGTAGTCTAAAAGCAGCAGTCCGGCTCTCCAAGTCCACAAAAACCCCTGCCCCTCCCTCCTCTTTTGGCAGATATAAAACACACTTTGGGGATCCAGTGCATCATATCCCAAAAGAACTTTAAAATGATCGACTGTATTGTTTTTAAAAAGGCCAGCTGGGGCGCTCCATACATTTTCAACTTGTGCCAGAGGCTGGATGCCACCAAGTTATTTATGATGAGCACCCTTCCTCTGTATGACATGTGGGGAAGCAGCCACCTCCACTTTCCCAACGTCCCCTCCACCTTTTCAATAACTCCTTCCCAATTCTTATCCATGGTTCTCTGGTCCCCCAGATAAACCCCCCAGGTACTTTAACCCCCTCTTCCAGGTCAACCCCCCAGGAAGCAGAGGGAGCCCTCCAGCCCAGCTCCCCACTGCCAGGGCTTCACTTTTGGCCCAGTTTACTTTGGCAGCAGAAATACTGTAAAACATCTGAACAATACGTCCTAAAATATCTACATCTTGTTGGTTTTTTATAAAAACTATGATGTCGTCTGTGTAGGCTGATACAGTAAAAGGTGCAGTAAAACCAGGTAAAAACAGGCCAGTGATGCCAGAGCGGACATTATGCAGCATGGGTTCAATGGATAAGGCGTATAGCATCCCAGACATGGAGCAGCCTTGTCTTATCCCCCGGTTTACTTTGAAGGGTTTACACAAACCTCCATTTATCTTCAGCACACTCTCAATGTTCTCGTACATTACCTTTATCTTGGCGATGAAACCAGGGCTGAGGCCGAACCTCTCCAGAACTTTCCACAGGTAACGGTGCTCAACCCGGTCAAACGCCTTTTCCTGGTCCAAAGAAACCAGACCAGTGTCTACGCCCAATGAACCAGAGACTGTCAAAATATCCCGAATTAGTGACACATTGTCAACAATGGACCTGCCGGGCACACAGTATGTTTGGGTCCTATGAATGACCCGGTCCAATACCATCTTCAGCCTGGATGCCAGGACTTTAGACAGCATCTTGTAGTCTGCACACAACAGAGAGACTGGCCTCCAGTTTTTAATATCCTGTAGGTCCCCTTTCTTCGGGAGGAGGGTTAGCACTGCCCTCCTGCAACTCTGCGGAAGGGAACCGCCATTAAAACTTTCTATAAAAACATCTAAAATGTCTGTTTTTATTACGTCCCAAAAAGTTTTATAAAACTCTGGAGGGAGACCATCAATGCCAGGGGCCTTTCCCCCCTGCATGCTTTGTAAAGCTCTAGACACCTCCTCCGTCAGGGGCCCCTCCAGCTCCTCATTGTCATCCCCAGACACCGTGGGCAGGTCTCTGCAGAAACTGGTAAAAGCCTCGTCATCCTCGGTGTACTCGGTGCTGTAGAGATCAGAATAGAACTCCACAGCTCTCTGTCGGATCTGTGACGCTGTCGTTAACGGCTGTCCTCCTGCTGATCTCAGAGCATGGATCATCCGACTCTGGCCATTCTTCTTCTCCAAACTAAAAAAGAACTTAGTTGGAGAGTCCATTAAAACAGCAGTCTGGAACCTGGACCGGATCAGTGCCCCCTGTGCTCTCATGCCCAGCAGGTCTGCCAAGATGGCTTTTTTAGACTTGAGGTCCTCAAAACAGCCTCGATTTCCTGTGGACTCTGCAGAACTCTGCATGTCCACTATAGATATCTCCAGATCATTCATAGACTTGGCAATGTCTCGAGAAACATTGAGAGTGTACTGCTGACAAAGCTGCCTGATTTCAACCTTCCCAATGTCCCACCACTGCCTCAACGAACTAAAATCTTTCCTTCTATCTCTAAAACCATTCAAAAAAAAAAATAAAACATCTCTAAAATGTGCATCTAAAAGCAAAGCCGTGTTAAAATGCCAATACGCAGATCTCGTTTAATATTGGCAATGTAAACATCACAATACACATAAGAATGATCAGAAAAACCGACAGCAATATACTACACCCTTTAAAAACATTAAAATGGTGCTTAAAACAATAAAACCTGTCTAATCTAGCCATCGTCAACCGGTTGTCTCTGCAGTGGACCCACGTATACTGCCTCTGCTGTGAACCCATGTGTACTGCCTCTGCAGTGCATGGCGGTCTCTCCAGACGTCTGAGAGACTATGTGTCTCCATCAGCCGCTGCATAGCTCGTTTAGAGGCAGCATGTGGTTCGCTATGGTTCCGATCTAAAACATCATCATGTGTACAGTTAAAATCCCCTCCAAAATAAAACTCCTCTGGTTCACACTCACTTAAAACCGCTTCTGAGTTCATTTAAAAAAGAACTCTATCAGGTCCTGAGTTAGAGCGTATACATTTATAAAAACCAGATTAAAAACTTCATACTGGGCTCTGACTACTAAGAGTCGGCCCTTTATTCTTTCGTCTACAGTGTGGGACTTTGGTAAAAGTTTCTTGCAAATAGGATTGCTACTCCTCCGCTGATGCTGCTAAGATGACTTAGCACCACCTCCCCATCCCATTCCCTCCTCCAGTCTGTCTCATTTAAAGTGTCGCTGTGCGTTTCCTGCAACATTGCAATATTTACTCCTTTAAGTTTTAAAAACTCAACAAGGCAAGCCCTCTTCTTCACATCTCTGCCACCGTTAATATTAAGAGTGGAGATTTTAAAATTACTCATCATATCAGATGTGAGGAGAGACACACACAAAAAAATGACACAAAAATGAAGACCAACAACAAACGGACGGACCTAGTTTTCCTCACTGTCTCCATCATTTAAAAGCTCTAGTTTGATCCTC
>NC_053128.1:34111205-34163705 GCF_010015445.1 Perca fluviatilis | reverse complement strand
GAGAGAGAGAGAGACAGAGAGAGAGAGAGAGAGACAGAGACAGAGACAGAGAGAGAGAGACAGAGAGAGAGAGAGAGAGAGACAGAGAGAGACAGAGAGAGAGAGAGACAGAGAGAGAGAGAGACAGACAGCTGGAGACTCAGACACTCAGACGGTACTTAGTTATACCTAAAACATGATGTTTAATACACCTTTTAGTTCCTTATAACAGCTACTTAGATAGATTATTATTATACCTAAAACATGATGTTTAATACACCTTTTAGTTCCTTATAACAGCTACTTAGATAGATTATTATTATACCTAAAACATGATGTTTAATACACCTTTTAGTTCCTTATAACAGCTACTTAGATAGATTATTATTATACCTAAAACATGATGTTTAATACACCTTTTAGTTCCTTATAACAGCTACTTAGATAGATTATTATTATACCTAAAACATGATGTTTAATACACCTTTTAGTTCCTTATAACAGCTACTTAGATAGATTATTATTATACCTAAAACATGATGTTTAATACACCTTTTAGTTCCTTATAACAGCTACTTAGATAGATTATTATTATACCTAAAACATGATGTTTAATACACCTTTTAGTTCCTTATAACAGCTACTTAGATAGATTATTATTATACCTAAACATGATGTTTAATACACCTTTTAGTTCCTTATAACAGCTACTTAGATAGATTATTATTATACCTAAAACATGATGTTTAATACACCTTTAGTTCCTTATAACAGCTACTTAGATAGATTATTATTATACCTAAAACATGATGTTACAGTAGCAGCTAACCTACATTAGTAACAGTTAATTTTGTTACGGTATGAACTCAATCATACAAAAGGCAAAACAATATATAAGACCTTTTGTAACGAAATCCAAGACTTTATAAATGCAAGGCTTTATTAATAATAATATAAATAAATAAATAACATTTCTTCATTTCACAATTTCACCTTTCTACATCAAATCCGTTTACCTTTGCAGCCCAGTCCTCCCTTTGGAGAAACCCAGAGATATATGGGGACCAACCAGACTAAACGGGAATGAGGGAGGAATGAAGAACACGATCAGTAGCCGATATCCCCGCTGGACATTAGAGGAAGGGACCCGACGCTGTGATTGGTCGAACTCTTCTTCTTTAGTGTTTTTTTCCCAGCATGCTCGTGGCTGCTACCTGTTTTAGCCATAAGTTTTAGCTGCCTCCTGTCATCAAGAGTTAGACTGAGACGGTTACTGCACGTCAACCAGTCAACTCAAAGCAGTCACCTGATCTTCGCGTAGTTTAAAGTGACAAATCGTATCACCGTATTTTGATGTCAAAATGTGTTTCTACTACGCAAAATGCGTACAGGTTGGCCGGTCTGCATATAGTACGTCCCTTTAGATAACTTTGGGAGGAGTAAAATGTTTTTTGTGTATAAATATGAGTGTTTTTGCCGAGTAGCAGCCCCTTTCGGGTGGTCCCTTTTGGGTCCCTTTTGGGTCACTTTTGGGTCCCTTTTTGGGTCCCTTTTGGGTCCCTTTTGGGTCCCTTTTTGGGTCCCTTTTGGGTCCCTTTTGGGTCCCTTTTGGGTGCCTTTTGGGTCCCTTTTGGGTCCCTTTTGGGTGCCTTTTGAGCCCTTTCGGTGTTCCCTTTGGGTCCCCTTTTGGGTCCTTTTGGGTCACTCTTTGGGTCCCTTTTGGGTCCCTTTGGGTCCCTTTACCCTTTTGGGTGCCTTTTGAGCCCTTCGGTGTTCCCTTTCGGGTCCCTTTTGGGTCCTTTTTGGGTCCCTTTTGGGTCCCTTTTGGGTCCCTTTTGGGTCCCTTTTGGGTGCCTTTTGGGCCCTTTTGGGTGTTCCCTTTTGTGTCCCTTTTTGGGTCCTTTTTGGGTCCTTTTTGGGTCCCTTTTGGGTCCCTTTTGGGTCCCTTTTTGGGTCCCTTTTGGGTCCCTTTTGGGTCTTTTTTAGGCTCCCTTTTGGGTGCCTTTTGAGCCCTTTCCGGTGCCCTTGGGTCTTTTTGGTCCCTTTGGGTCCCTTGTCCCTGGGCTCTTTTACCGGATCCACGTTGGCATCGGGATGCCATGAAGCCTTCTCCATCTTGCACTTCCTGTTTTGTTTGGGAAGATTCATGATGCCTCTCTCAGCTGTAGAGGGGTTCCCCTTCCCTTTTCCCCGCTGAGTGTAAGGGAGGAAAGAAAAGAGAAAAAAAAAAAGACTATCTCTGAGAAGCGGCCGATCATCCTCTGTTAAACAGAGGCCAAAAAGTGCTCTTCTCTCTTAGTTTGCCCAGACGCTCTTTTCGCCATGTGTTTTGGGAAGATTTATTTGCCTCTTTGACACCGAAGAGGAGATTACCTGAACTCTTATGAGTGTGGGAGACACAGAGCCAGGAGGAGAAGAGAAGCAGCTTTAAATACCTCTGTTAGAGCGGAGGCTTTATCTTTATCTTTATCTTTATCTTTATCTTTATCTTTATTTTGTAGAGGACCATTTGCTTTTGATTTCTGCTTTTGACTAGGAGACCCAACCTTTTACCAGTTCTTTATTTTTTCTCTGGGATCGTCTTGCCTGCTGTCGAGCGGGGAGGGTTTCCCCCCCTACGGGGGTCAGTAACTCCTCTTTAACCGCCCGTTAACCTCCTGTTATCTCCTAGTGGGAGAGACCTCCTGTTATCTCCTAGTGGGAGAGACCTCCTGTTATCTCCTAGTGGGAGAGTCCTCCTGTTATCTCCTAGTGGGAGAGACCTCCTGTTATCTCCTAGTGGGAGAGACCTCCTGTTATCTCCTAGTGGGAGAGACCTCCTGTATAGTTGCTCAGTAGATAGTCATTGTTCATTGTTATTTTAACAGAGCATTAGGAAAATGATCCTAGGCTCGTACACAGTGCACACACACTATGCTTGTTACACACACACACAGGGACGCACAGCAGCACACACACACACACACACACACACACACACACATGACGCACAGCAGCACACACACACACACACACACAGGGACACACACACACACACACACACAGGGACGCACAGCAGCACACACACACACACACACATACAGGGACACACAGCAGTACACACACACACATACAGGGACACACAGCAGCACACACACACACACACACACACACAGGGACACACAGGGACACACAGGCCACACACACAGGGACACACACACACAGGGATACACAGGGCACACACACACACACACACACATGCAGAAGATTACTAATAATAATATTAGGGTGTAAATCCTCCATCATAACAGCAATGCTCCAAGGTCCAAACGCGACCCTGGCTTTAAAGGGAATGGGAGATGATCTCTGATTGGTTGATGAATGGGAGATGATCTCTGATTGGTTGATTGCATGTTACGCCCAAAACACCCCTCTGATTAATGAAGACACTAAGGACAACCCCTTTAGGACCAGGCTCTCAGCACACAGACCCTTTTACTGCCGCCAGACTAGTAAAAGTGGATTTGGACCGGCCCTAAACACACACCTGCACCAGGCGCCCACACCGCGGGATCTCAGATGGTTAAAAATAGGGATGGCATGGTAGAGTTCTACTGACTTGGACCCTCCTTTCTACGCCTTCCTGTGAAATCGCTGTATTGCCTTCCTCTTGTCCTCCTGTCCTCCTGTAGGGCGCTTGGAGAGGCAGCAGCTGGCTGGTGAGGGCTGAGAGCAGAAGAAGAGGCTGCTGGATGCCAGAGATGCCTCTGGTGAAGGTTCCCGGCTCTAGTTTACTTCATGTATCTTCAACAGCTAATCAGTTTAACATCTCCACATCAGGACAGCGGAGGGACCATGGGTCAAACCTCACAGCCCGCTGGGGGCCTAATCCAAAAACATGGGTTTTTCAACTCTGGTAATTACAATGTAACAAACACTTTGGAGACTCAGAAATCCCTCCGGTGAGCCAGAACCTCTGAACCAGGAACCAGATCCAGAGATGGAAGTGCTGGATGCCCGGTGGGCTGAGGCAGCAGGCCTGCTGTGAGTCAGCTGGCGGTGTTTCACTGCACCTCGGCTTTGATTTGCTAAACTCTGTATTTCAGCTTTGAAACTTTTGGTTGACTTTTTTCTTGGTAGCTTTATGTATCAACTAGACGTGAAAAGACTTTAGGAGACACAAGTTTTTGTGATTGTTGAAGGCAAAAATCCTTGATTTATGCACGCTTTCAAAAGATGCATTTTAATATAAGCACAAGGGTGATATTTATGCACTTCCATGCATGAAATTGAACTCGTTCTTGAACCTCTGGGGAAATCACTGGAGTGACTTCCAACAGCCTGCTTTGATGATGAATTCACGCCACTTCTATAACGTCTCATGGCAATCAGTACGCTGGTTTCAGTTGCGGTATTGCTGGGGTTTGGCAAGTGTCAGAACGCAAGAACTTCCTGGCGGAGCATGTTGCGGCATGTATCATAGCCTGCGGTCTTTGGCGTATAATATCATCGCTAATTAAATCATCATCGCATCATCATCATTATTTGATCGTTAGATATGGAATCGCAAATTTGTGGCAGTTAGCGCCCTTTTCACCGGATGAAAGTCTTATCCTCTTTCCATACAGTCCATTAACAAAACTCTTTTTGGCATTTATATTTCATCGAATTTAACACCAATTGGAACATATATTTCAACAACTGCCGAGCCACTTGAGACACTGGGAGACAACCAGCCAAATCATCAGCATACAGAAGATTGGTTCACTAGCATGTTATAATATGCATCTGTTTTATCTTAGCTGGTCGAACCAATTATCCATGTAAAATATTAAAAGGGCTCAAAGTAAACCGACAATACGAATTCGAATCAAATGAACTTAGCGTTTAGACTACTTTGAAGTGATGATGAATAGTTTGGGGATTGTGGCATTTATAGAGTTAACAATACTGGCAGAATGGGGACATTGTGTACAGTGTACATTGCTTTGGCTATTGTTGCACCATATGGAACTGTTGGTATCCGCCATAAAAAGTAGTTAAATGTTGGTCATACTGTTCGCTCAGGCTGGATTCAGTTCTGGATGGAGGATTACATCTCGACAGCAATAGAAACAGGTCAGTTTTGTTTCTGTTTGCATTGCGCACTATACTGAGATAATGGGAACTTATATGATGCGTTAAATTGTCGGAAGAGTCCGTTGCACTGATAAATGTTTATATGTTGAACAACATTGAGATGTCAGTAAAGAGAGCCTTTGGTTTTGAAAATATTTCACGGTAAAACATAATGCCACTGTGCCTTGAGGTTTCTTTGGTGGGCATAATGTTGATTTTCAACATTTTGTCTACTATAACCCTGTGAGGAAAAGTGCATTAGAGATTTGCCATTTCTTCTTTTGCTTATCTGAGCAGAAAAACAAGTCTCTCTACTTCTCACGGAGTTCCTCATCACTTTTACCTTCTTCATCAGCTGAGGTGCTGACTTCTTTCACACACACACACACACACACAGGCAAACACACACACACACAGGCACACTTTTGAGCCTGAAACGGTCTGTCTCATCACGCTTCTGTGGGTAAAGAAGTGACTTCATTCTTGTATACTGCTCATGAAACCCAGCTGTGTGGGCATAGTTTAGAGATAATTACTGGAACTGTGAGAACGGTCATTATTAAAGAATGATGTTGCTGGGCCAAAAGAGCACGCCATAATGAAGCATTTTATGCAATGCATTCTTAAGGGTGGGAGGCTGTCAGACTGAACTTTGAACCAAAGCTGGGTAGGAACACACACACACACACACACACACACCGCACTTGCCAATGCTAAGCGATGCTCCCACTTCTTTCTTTCTTAACCGCGTTAACGCAAAACCGGCGCAGCGTAATGCATTTTAGCTTTATTTTTGGTCAATAATGTTTAGCATGACTCTGAACAATGGACTTGTGATCTAGTGTTGTGAAACCGTTTGGCTTTTAAATCTTGGGATAACTTATAACCCTGACGCTTTATATTCTATTCAGAGACATGAGCAACCTTTGCTTTAATCTGCAGAGCTTTGTTACTGGCGAAATATTCGATAAAGAACAGTTCAGAGAGATGGAACAAATGGAAAAGTTTCTGTAATCTGTACCAACCAATCGGAACATGCATGCCAAGTTTCATACCATCTACAATTACTATATTTATATTGTACTTCAAAGTTTGTTTTCACCCAGAATTGTTGGGGATGACGGCATGCGACTTTTGTAAAATCCTGTATTAAGACATTCTGTAGTCAGCGGGGCAATAATGGAGGGAAGCTTTATTATTAGTAATTTATGTTCCTAGCTGAAAATGCAAATTAATTTGGCCGTTTAAAGGTACATACGATTGTTTTTGCTACAATTAGGTATTAAATCAAATCGTACTAGTATCTTGTGGGCCCTCTTCACACTGACCCTGTCAGTTCCTTTTCCTGTCTGATGACTTGGTTTTGTCATGAAGTGTATTCTGCAATATCCCATTTTACGCTAATACAACTTTAATGAAAACATAAATGTCCTTGGGTGCCATAAATTAAAATGGCACAATTTAACATCTATCCTTTTTAGCTCTGTTGTTTTTAAAGGGTGATGAGGTAAACTATTTACCCTGTCACTTGGATTGAATAATGACAGTTCGATTTGGGTAAATGGGGACATACATGAAACTCAAAAACCCGCTGACACCTTTGCCATGAAATCTCTTATTTTGAAACTGCAGCTGAAAGCGGGCGAATCCCAACAAAGCTGGAAGTTGGCGTCAACCTCCCAAAACCTGTAACTTTGTCCGCATTCATGGGTGTATTAAAGAGAACGGTCACTCCCAATTTTACGCAGGCTACCCAGCGGCCTGCGGTCGGTGGTCTTCAGAATCTACCGATTGCGCAGATCTGCTGTTCAGCACAATTCAGATGCGACTTTTTATCGAGAAATCCAACTTGGTAAGCTCGGAAATATATATCGCCGTTTTACGAAATTGATGGCTAATTGCAAATTTTGTCCGACTGTGTGTCAGAGTTCAGTGCCGGTGCTGCCTGTTATGCCCGCCTATTACCCTGACCTGCTACTCCACGGAACTGACCTGCTGAAGGTAGATGGAATATTCTGGAAGCTGGCATTTACATGCTCACCTGCGCGAAGTCACCGTCTCTTGGTTAACGTAGGCCGCTGACAGAGCTCTGGGACTACGGCTCCCTCTTCTGCTAAGCTGTGTAGGTGTACCGGTGGCTGGTCAGCGAGCTTGTTACACCACAATCTCTTACCACACAGATTATAGTTAAATCTTTTTAATGTAGTATACAATTACTACCGTGTTGAGTTATTTAAAAATAAACGACTGGGAAATAACGCTGCTTGTTCGCGTCGGAGTCTTCATTGATTGACCTGCGGCTGGATGGAGCTCATCAATGAGCTTCGAAGCTAGTAACCTCCTCTTAAATTCCTCGAATTCACAATATTCATTAACTTGAAATGGGACACGTTGTTAAGCTTTATAAGATATTTAAGCACAAGATGTTGCCAGCATTACGCATGCACGAAATTCAACTGTAAGAAATATATACTCAACTCGATTTAAAATGAAGCACTTTTTTTTGAGTTTGCAGCTACAAATCACATCCAGCTCAGGCGCTCTATGAATGAGGACTTTCTTGGATAAGGGGTTTATTTCCCCAATCGTTTGTTTTAAATAACTCAACACATTATATTACACACATTAAAGATTAACTGAAACCTGTGTACCAGATTGCCATGGCGTAAAGCCTACCACGCTACCGCGGTTTATCACACACACCGGCATTTAGCTACAGGAAGAGGAGCTGCAGGGTCTGGAGCTCTGTCAGGGAAGGGGCATTTGCTGGACAGTCAATGTTATTACCCAAAGACTTGGCGTACGGAATGGGTGTGTTCTCGGTCACGAGCTCGTTGACTCACAGCAGGCCGGGTCTGAAGGAAGGCAGGCCGGGCTGGCTAGCTCAGCAACATTACAGCTTTGCTCTGAACTCCTGCACAGTCCGGCTGCAAAATTTGCAATTAGCCATCCATTTTACGTAAAGCGGCTATGTTGAGCTTACCAAGTTGATTTCTCTCGTGATAAAAAAGTTTGAGAAGTGACTTTTGTAAAATGGAATAGCCCGATAAACAATGTATAACTTTGCAGGTCTGAAGCTATGAGAGTCCTCCATGTGTTTCGACGTAGTTTTCTCCAAAACCAATCAGCACATGCTCATTCGCGAATATTCGCATGAGCATACCACATTTTTGGAAGAAAAGCCTTTGCCAAATCAGAGCCATATCCAGAATTTGTGGGTAGTTAAGGGCCTAATAAAATAAAGCATTCGGGCAATTTTCAGCCCAACCAATGTCTACTTACCCCATTAGAGACTCTAGCAGGAACAGTTAAAACAACATATAATCATTCCTATCACCCCCTCAAAACTATTTTTTCCACTCTAAAAATCAAGTTTAGTTGATCAGGTGAGCACAGAAAACACACAGACACAACAAAAACCATTTGATTAAATTCTTATGAACAAAGCCCAATAACCTTTACTGTGAGGTCAGAGACAGTAATCAAGATATGATAACCAACATGAGCTGCTCGTGCTCTTGGGACTTCGATGGAGACTTGCTCACAAAGTGACAACTTGATATATTGTGTGGAGGTTTGTTAATGATATGTACCCATAAGAAAGGTGATCACTACCAAATAATCTCTAAATGTAAAAACTTACATTTCTGAAGGAAAACATTTGACCAGAAAACTGCTGCTGGCTGCAGTCCCTGGAAAAGGACCTAATGGGTCTCTCTTATCATTACTCCTTGACTTTAAGGTTCAGCTCTTGCCGTTCTGGGTGTGAACCCTGATGTTTACATTTCTATTACCTGATGTTTGGGCCGTTACATTTTAAGAACGCATGTATATCTAACCTGAAATAATGTTTTGACTAATTTTCCAAAACGCAATTATTCATGCTGTTATCTGACATAAAAACTGTAATTTTTTAGCAGTTTAAAATCCACAAAATGTTCCAGCATGGAAATAATCAATTTATATCACAAGAGTTTGGGAGAAAAATATGTCTTTTATAGTGGTTGGAATATCTTGTAGAAGATCAGAAAACAACAGTCTAAACACGAGCTGAGTTCTCTCAGCCTCGATCTGTACGCTGCACTAACATGTTTAATCGAAGAACCAGATATGTTTCAACACAGCATTCATCAGTTATAAAGATTTTCTCCTTTCTCTTTATCTTTTTGCAGCTTCACCAGCTGCTAGTCAAAACAATACCCATCACTGTGGTCTACACAACTGCTTTCACATGGATGTTACACAAAACGTAAATAGCAGAGGTGTGCAGTACGGTACAAATATTGTTACCTTACTTAATAGAATCTTTGGGTATCTATAACTGAGTAATTATGTACCGGCTGCTATCTTTTACTTCTACTAATTGATTTTCCACTGGCAACCATCTGTACTCTACTCCCCATTTTAAAATAGCCCCTCTTACTCTATTTCAAGTTCGCATTGTTATGTTCACTGGCTCATCATCGTTCAAAACTACCACACTCAAAAACCTCTCCAGTCGCTCCAAACTCTGGGAGAGTGAATGATTGTGGTTGGATGAGAAGATAAACATAGCCATTCTGACTCCTATTGGTTTGTATGCTTGATCCATCGCACATGCACAGACCGGTGCTAATACACCACGGGTGCTAGAATCCATTATCTACGGATCAATAACAACGCTCCAGTTTCGTTTCTTATTTAGGAGCCACTACTGGCGCCTCTCTGTTCAAAACGGACGTTAGAGGGAACTGACACATCGCCACCACCGGACGGCTAGTTAACCTACTGAGTTGGCAGCAGCTAACGTTAGCCTAAGCGTTAGCTAGCAGCTAGAGTATGTACGGTTAAAATGCTGAGAGCTAAACCGGTGTAAAGTGTGTGCTGTATTTCACTGGAGAGGATTGTAACCAGACTATAGCTACTGTTGTCTAAAAACACAGAGGAGATCTGTCACCTCCACGCCCGATAAGGGGACAAAGCGGGTCTGTTGTCCGGGCCCACAGAAGGGAGAATCCGGGCCCTCATTAAAATATGGAAGAATTAAAATCTTTTTTTAAATAGGGCCTATTTGTGGAAAAAAAATATGTAGCATAATATTTGAATTACATAAAAGCCGTTTTATTTGTTTTCTTCCTAATTGTCCTGGAAATGGTGGTCAAGAACCCCCACCACCTCATTCACAACAAATGATTTGGCCCTGATCAAAATTTGATATTGTCACTTGATTTGAAGTTGAGTACGCCAAATGTCCGGTCAGCACAAGTCCGGGCTTCGAAAAAAGGAAAGAAAAAGAGAAAGGAAGGAAATAGAGGCCTTAGGAGTTTTTCTAAACAAATATTTAAAAAGGTGGTGGAGGTGAAGATGGGTGCAGAACTGTCAACGCAGAGCAAGGTAAGAAACAAGGCAGCCGAACGCATGTAAACGTATAGCTAACAGGCCAGCTCTCATGTTAACGTCCATTAGCTCAGAAAAGCCTGAGAACAACAGGTTACTTTGACAGAAACAGTTGAGTTTGGTAGCTCCATCAGTAAGGATGAGACAGAGAGAGAGAGAGAGAAAAAGGGTGGTGTGGGGGCGGAGTGCTCGCTGCCCTGCCGGAGGAGTCTGAGCAGGATGGATCAGAGACTGATTACACCATATTAATTCAGTGAGAGATGTGGGGAGAGGAAAGAGCAGAAGGGGAAAAGGAGAGTCTGGCCGCGAGGGGCCCATCTAAGATCCCTCCCGGGCTCAAGCAAGACTGTCCAGCTGGCCTGGTCACCTCTCTCAGCCCTTCTGAGTTTGCAGGTATGATTTTAATATAACCCTTATTATAGTTATATGATTTTGTCCTAACATTTTGGGGTTAAGCTGTTGTCCTTAATGGCAAGGACCTCTAAACTTAAAGTGAGATGTAGCTAGGGACCCCCTACTAATATTGTATGTAATTAAGGTGCCTATTAAACTGGGCTACACTAACTGTCAGGGCAACCTGAAGCGGGTTTCTTACTTATACCCTTTTGCAGCTATTAAAATATTAATTGTTAGCATGATTTTATAAATCATATTTTAATGGTACATACTGTATATGGCACAGTAAAATCTAGGATTAACTGTATCTTGGGCTGAAATCTTAGGGACTACCTTACCTACAAGCCATTAAGCCTATCATCAGTGGGAATTTATATTTGCTAATAATATATTGGAATTATGTTAAAGGCTTAATTTTAAAAGAGACTCAAAGATAATAAAAAGACTCAAACATTTACAACGAGAATTGTGGCCCCTCTGCCTTACATTACTTTTACTTTTATACTTTTAAGTAGTTTTGAAACGTGTACTTTTACTTCGCAGTAAAAGCTTGAGTTGATACCTTCAACTACAAAGTCTTCGCCAACCTAGTATCTATACTTCTACTTGAGTAATGAATGTAGATACTTTTGACACCTCTGGTAATTAGCATAACCACTAATACAAATACTAAATTCATACAGAAAAACTTGACAAAATAAAAGTACTTTAATGCCGCTGTACGACCACAGGGAGTTACAAAAATAATTAAAATCATTTTAATTAGTGGGAAACGCTAAACTTTGTTTCACATCAAACTCATTGTTTTCATTGATAAAATAATTGATATCAGTGTTTTCTTATTTGCAGATTGTGCATGGTTTAGGGGTACAAGTTGAAACACGAAAAAATGGTAACAATAACAAAGGTGAGGATTCTCAGAAAAATACTTCTCCAAACCACTCAAGGCAGTCATGAGAGGCTGTGGTACAGCCATGACCAGCACGGGAGCCAGACTGCATAGCAGAAAGGACACAGTGGGATTCAAGATGGTTGGTAATCTGTTTATTGACCAAGCTTTGAAGACTTTTAGAAGAACAGGGTAGACAGAATGGGGTCTATAGTAGTTTGGGTCAAGGGTGTCTCCCCTTTTAAGAGAGGGATGACTGCGGATTTCTAATCTCCAGGAATTTCTGAAGATGCTAGAGACAGATTAAACAGGTTGGTAATGGGTGAAGCAATAATACTTGCAGATAATTTGAGGAAATAGGGATCGTATGCATGTGGCAATGTGTGTGTGTGTGTGTGTATATGTTTTGTGTCAGATGAGGTTTTCTCCTAAAAGGAAGTTTTTCATCACCATTGTCACACTACTGTAACTCTTTGGGGGATTATTGGAATTATTGGGTCCCTGTGTTCAGGGTGTTTCTTGTTTACAGTTTACTTTGACTTTCACATTGAGTCACAGTTAGTTTATATATGCTGCTGCTGTGTGATTGGTTTCTCTCATCATGTGAGTTCAGAGAAATGACTCAGTGTTGTTACATAAAGCTGATAGGACAAACAGCAGAGAGGAGCAGAAGAGGACTGGGCTCAGAGCTGCCTCACACCGGCATCCCTCAAACAGGTAAGAACCACCAAACCTCTTCATCACACAGGAACATATACTGCTAGTACAAGGTAGTTAAGTTTTAAGTTAAGTTTTTTATTCATATTTTAAGGTCATATGAATCAGAATCAGATTACTTTATTGATCCCCTCAGGAAAAGTATTTAGTTACAGTTACTCAAAGTCAGACTCAGAGTAAACCTATAAGATCTTTATTGTGACTATTATTGAATATCAGATCACGTATTTTTGTTCATGTTGGCTGAGTTTAGTGTTTTCTTTTAATTTGAAAAGAAAAGGGATGGTGTGTGTCTCTTCCTGTCTCCACAGTTTGATTTAAAGTCAGCTTCTTCATCACTCTGAAGAGGAGATCTCAACACTTCAGGAGGACCAGGAGACCTCAAGATGGCTTCAACACCAAAAAGAAGAAGAAGAAGGAGCATAGACATCCCATCTGAATTAATGGACAAACTCAAAAATCATTCAGCTTCATTCATCAGAGAGGTTGACAGCAGTGAACCAGAAAGGATGGGACATTATTAGAGAGTTTAGGAGATCGCTGATGAAGTCAGAAAGATGCAGGAGACAACAGATGAAGTCAGAACAGCAGCAGATGTACTAGAAGTCACAACCTTTGGTATTCTGTTGGGCTTACTTACAGGCAGAGCAGCAGGAGCAGTAGCATTAGTAGTAACAGCAGGGAGGGGCAAAGAGTATTACCAGCAAGAGCATTAGCATTAAGGGCAGCAACAATACTATCAGCAGTAGCAGCAGGATTAGGAGCAGCAGCTGCAGCAGGAGCAGGAGCAACAGGAGCAGCAGTAGTAGCAGCAGTAGGAAGAATAGCAGCAGTAATAGCTGCAGGATCAGCCATTGTTGTTGCTGGTGTAAATGTAACAAAAGGCAGATCAGAGAGTGGAAGTGTAAATAAAGTAAAACACCTGGGGAAAGACTTCATGGACATTGTTGAACGGCTGAAGAAGGCCCTGGAAGAAATAAAGAGGACGTGTGAGGAAATGAAGCAAAGATCAGCTGAAGATCAGGCTGAAATCACTTTGACAGACATGGAGGCGTTACAGAGGATTATTAGAGTAGTGTTTGAACTGGGGAGTGGTGATGGAGTATTGTCTGCTATGTGGAAAGTCTTCAGACTCACTTCGACCCCTGAAGAGGACAGAAAGTTAACAGACTCCATCATCCAGTCAGCTGATCTCTGTCAGAAAGTCATCGATGACTTGAAGAAGATGAAGGAAGATCTCAAAGACTTCACAGAACAGTGAACATACACACTGCAGTCTGAAGAAAGGGATTGTTTAATTATATTATTATAATTATTTCTCACTAAATCTGCAGTTTGTTGACACATTTCAAATTTTGGACCCAGATGATCCTCTGATCCTGTTAATCTGAAGATACTCCTCCGTGTTATTAATATGATATTTACTTTCTCTGAACATGCTGCTGCTTATAATTCTGTCTGAAAAATGATTATGTTTCTGTCAGATCCAGAGCAGAGGAAACCAGTCTGATGAACTGTGAAACATAAAGTGATGCCAGCTGAGAATAGATGAGTAGTAGTAACGTAGCAGCACCACAAGATGGCAGCAGAGATATTCAGCTCTTATTACACTCAGATCTCTTTTTATTCTCAGTGTATATTGTTTTGGTCTTTAAATGTAATCAGTAGTTTGATGTTTGGGCTCTGCTGCTGCAACACTATATTATATATTATATAAATATTTCCTGTTGGGATTAAAATGTTCTTTATCCATCTGATACTGTGTTTTATTTAGTTTCTGCCCGCTTTGAATGTTTGTATTTTACGATGATAAAAGTACTGATTATTTACATAGAGTCTGGTGTTTTTCCTCCATTTGTTGTTGATATATATCTTGTTTTATAAAGGGGGACAGAAACTACATAAAACTCAATATCAGATGGATAAAGAACTTGAATTTAATCCCAACAGGAAATATTACAGAGTTGCAGCAGCCCAATTGCACAGATCATCACAATTTTATCCAAATTGCAATATGGAGTATAGTGCAATATCCAAATCACAGAAGGGAGGGTGGTGGGGGGCAATATTTGTTAACCCTCCTGTTATCCTCGGGTCAAACTTGACCCATTTTTAACCCATTGGCTGTTTTTCCTTCATTAGTTGTTGATATATTTCTTGTTTTATTGATTTTATTTGATGTTGATTTGGTTTCTGTTTTCTGATTGGTCACCAACACCAGACATCATCCAATCAATTTCTTAATGTCAATCTTAAAATACATATCCTACTATATACTTTGCTGCCCTGTATTCATATGTTAACAGCTGTTTAGTTTCTGGTGTTTATTGTTTAATTCATGTTAATGTTCAGTATGTTTGTTTGTTTGTTTATGTAAACACAGACCACCGAGGCCAATCCTTCAGGTGGCTCGTGCTCGGAGTATAGCGCAGTTGCCCCTTACCCACAAGGTTGGTGGTTAAATTCCAGACTCTTCTGACCTCATGTCAATGTGCCCTGAGCAAGGTGCCAGGGCAAGACTCAGAGGAGGGGGGATATAATTGTCCCCCCACCATCCGATGGGCTAGAGTGCTGTCAATCTGACAGATTTGATTGGATCAGAGACTGTCACTCTGCTGCCTGTTCGACAATCACTGCCTTTGGTAAATGGATTTATACTTTAAACACATTGTATGGTATCTGTGTTTAGAATCAGAAACTTATTGAACTCGGTTAGAGCACTTGTTGATTTAAGAAATAAAATGTTCATCACTTTATTTCTGTTCTGTTTCCTAATATCTGAAAACTGTGTACAGCAAGGTTTTCTTTTATTTAGTTTATTGTTATTATTGAGTCTATTGTTCTTTATTTTTAAACGGTTCTTAAAAAACAATCTTCCCAGCTCTCGTCACATGACCAATCAATGTTTCCATGATGACTGGCCAAATTGCTGCCTTAAGAGCCCAAAATGTGTATTTGGATATACAATTTGTTGCAAATAAAAGAAGTAAAATGAATAATAAATGTGATGTATTTCATTAAGCAGAATAACATTGTGTTGTTTTATCCTATCCAATTTTTACTATCACAAAGCAGATTTTCAAGGGTTTATTTTGGTAAAATCTGTCTGTTTCCGAACCTGGGGCCTGTTTCACAAAAAGCAGAATATATAAATCCAGGATAACTGATAAATCGAGGCTTGACCTAGTCTAATCTGTGCATCCTGGCGGGTGCGTTCACAAAGGCCGAGCCAGGCTGAGGGAGAACGACTAGGAGCTGAGGAGGAGCGACTAGGTTGAGCCCGGCTGAAGTCATTCAGATAGATTGCGTCCACGCGTTCTTTCCTCAAAAGACCGCTGAGGTCGATCACAGATTTACTGATGCCAAAATGGAGAATACACATTGTACATACTTTATACAGAGTGAGCAGCAGCTTCTTATGGAAGTATGATATCATGAAATACATTTGTATAAAAAGAAAAGAAACAGCGGTCGCTGTAATGAAACAGCGTGAAGCTGAGCGATTGCGGACCGACTGAATGTGTAATTTGCCTAAATATAAACATTAACTGACCACTGCTCTGAATTGAAACCGTCATAATCATACCATTCAAGGATTAGGCTACTAATCATTTGGCAAATTTACAGTTGTACTCTTTGCCTTAAAAGTAAGCAGAAGATAATGTTACTCCAGGAAATTTACCATAAAGATCAATTTTCTACAACGCTAGAATATGATGCGTAAATATCTCTTTCACTCTGTTTCTCTCTCTCTCTCATGGGCTAAAATATAAATGTCCTAAGTCATATTAACTTCCACTGCTCGCGTTTAATGCAAAGTGTACAACTGTTCGTTTTTGCCAATGACAGTGACTTATTGAATGGTTTCAGTTAAGAGCAGTAGTTCATAAATGTATATTTTTAGACTATCATATCAGTCTGTCCGTCATTGTCTGCGCGCTTTTTCGCGTTTTTAATTTTTTAATAGAGGAGAAGGGTTTCCTTCTCTACATATTATATGCCTTGCTCCCTGTATATATGGACATAGAAAATAAAGACACTAAAGAACTTGGACTCTAAAATCTAGAAACTATGAAGATAATTAAGTGATAAATTCCATGCACACTGTAAACATGAATGGAACAGAGTGATATTCATCAGTTATTTCCCCAAATATAAGGTCAAAAACCATTGAGGTGTGCTCTCCCTCTGTCATGAATGCACAGTAGCCTACATCACTAGATAGTTACTGGTCCAGTGAACTAAGACTATAATTTGGGAGGACTGTACAATTAGGATATGTTCTTAAAATTGTACAATCCTCCCAAATTATAGTTGCAGCTTACTGGACAACACAAATTGTGTGCTAAGAATGCCAAATACAATGTACATGGAAGTGGAACAAACATGATACTTATTGTTAAAGAATAAAAAAAAAAATGAATCAACCAAAATAATTCAAGGTGCATTGGTCAACTATAGAAATGTACAGCATTGTATGTATTGCCCTTAGTAACAGACTTCATTTAAAACACATTTGAAATGTTATCAGCCTTTTCTAATTATCTCAACAACTGCCATAATATATTAATTAAACTTCTAACAACAATATGAACATCAGTCTTCATACAGCAATATAACAGTAATAATGTCACATGAATAATTATAAAAATAATGGTCACAACTTTAAATAATAACAGTACTTAAATGAACAGAAATATGCACCTGTTGTATTTTAATCCAGGCTGATAACAATGGGTAAAACCACTGCTGGGTGATCAGAAAAGGCTACAGGATTAAATAAATCCTGGCTGTTAGCCTGGTCGGGGAGCAGGCTAGCTGTACAGAATAAATCTCCATGGTGATTTATGTGCCTCCGCTTTCGTGAAACCGAATCAAGGCTTAATTCATCCAGGATAACTGGGAAATCCCGGCTTAATCCCTTATCTTGGTTTTGTGAAACAGGCCCCAGGTACGGAGGTCTGACTGTTTGAAGGACAGGTGTTTTCCAGACCAGGTATGGAGGTCTGACTGTTTGAAGGACAGGTGTTTTCCAGACCAGGTACGGAGGTCTGACTGTTTGAAGGACAGGTGTTTTCCAGACCAGGTACGGAGGTCTGACTGTTTGAAGGACAGGTGTTTTCCAGACCAGGTACGGAGGTCTGACTGTTTGAAGGACAGGTGTGTTTTCCAGACCAGGTACGGAGGTCTGACTGTTTGAAGGACAGGTGTGTTTTCCAGACCAGGTACGGAGGTCTGACTGTTTGAAGGACAGGTGTTCTTTCCAGACCAGGTACGGAGGTGTGACTGTTTGAAGGACAGGTGTGTTTTCCAGACCAGGTACGGAGGTCTGACTGGTTGAAGGACAGGTGTTCTTTCCAGACCAGGTACGGAGGTGTGACTGTTTGAAGGACAGGTGTGTTTCCAGACCAGGTCCGGAGGTGTGACTGTTTGAAGGACAGGTGTGTTTTCCAGACCAGGTACGGAGGTGTGACTGTTTGAAGGACAGGTGTGTTTTCCAGACCAGGTACGGAGGTGTGACTGTTTGAAGGACAGGTGTGTTTCCAGACCAGGTCCGGAGGTGTGACTCCTGTCTGAGCCCATAGCAGATCAAGGTAACAAGGTGAGTCAGCAGTTTGGTGGTGTTGGGACTGAGATTGAGTGATGTCATGATGTCTCTAGCAGCCATTTTGGTTCATGTTTGTGTTTGTTTGGTTTTGAATGTCCCCCCTCTGTGTGTGTGTGTGTGTGTGTGTGTGTGTGTGTGTGTCTGTGTGTGTGTGTGTCTCTTTGTGTGTGTGTGTGTGTGTTGTTGTAGGATTTTATTCTAAAATGTGACCGATGACTGGTAGCTGGCCCTAAAAAGGCCAGACTTAATCTGACTCCAATTCTACGGTCACTACACCCTGAAAAGTGTTAGTTTACTGGTAGATCAGAGAAATAAAACCCTCACTCTTTACTCATTCTCTCTGCCTCATCCGTGGTGCTGTTATCAGCTGGATATAGTCCCGGTCTTCTGGCTCCAGCCGGCTATGTAACGATATGTAACACACCGCATGAAAACATGACCCTGAGTTCTCTCATTCTCAGCTCAACAGAGACAAGTGGCTATTGTTGGGTCCAAACACCTGTATGTTTTTAATCTCCTACAAACTAAGGAGTTTCCTGAGAGCCAGGTCATCTTCATACTCTGTGTCACAAATCACACGCTTGCAAAACATTGCTCCATTAGTTGGCTGGACAGTGTTGATAAACACACTAAAAAGAGTATGCGTCTTGATAACACGCCAATAATGACATACGGATTGTTGTGTTATACATACACCACTTCATGACATCATGACATCATGACTTCATGACATCAGTCTGGGTGGCGAGACATTCAGTCGGGGGGATTCCTCTCTCCATCCAGTCCTGGGCTCGTGTTCCAGTCATCTTTTGGTCCTTGCTGTTTCTTTGGTTGTCTGAAGAGGGGGGACTTTTTGCAGGAATCTGGCTCTGGATTTCAGTCGGCTATTATTAAGAAGTTTTGATTTGAAGAAGAAGATGAACCAGCAGTGATGTTTCCTTTTGACCAGCAGGTGGTGAAAGAAACTAACTGAAGCTGAAACACCCACTGGAGCTGGAAATTATACATCCTTTATAGTTTACATAGTTTTCTAACATGGAAATATAATCACAGTCAAATATAAATCTAACCCTCACCTATGATCATGAAGGCTGGGTCATGACCGAAAGAATGAGATCCAGGGTACAAGCAGCTGAAATGGGTTTCATGCTAATCACTTAACATAAGGCTGTTAGCTGGGTCGCTGTCTTTTGCACCTTGTTTACTTCACTAGCAACGTTAAATGAAAGCTAAAATGTATAAGTAGTTTCCCATGTAAAGATTATAACGTTCCGTAACGTTACGTTATAGCATTCATAACTGTAAACATTTGTCTTGTGTTTGCTGCTGTCTTTTAACAGGGACTAAGGAACAAACGGAGGCTGTACTAGCATCACCAGAAGGGAGAGATGAGGAGGAGAGGGAAAGCAAAAGACAAGCAGGGAGGCAGAGGCCAAAGAAAGTTGTTGAATAGATTATTTACTATATTAGAGATTGCCATTAAAAAAATAAATGCATCAAAGTAACTGATTTGTCTGTGTCTTTAAGTTTTTGGCGTATATACATATGTATATATATATATATATATATATATATATATATATATATATATATATATATTTTATATATATATATATATATATATATATATATATATATATATATATATATATATATATATATAAACAGTTTTTCAATGTTTATCTTTCCATCAAATTGTGACCTAGAGTAAGGAAACTTCTAGCTGAACAATTATATTCAGATGCTACTTGTTTTAATAACTAGTTAGATATACAAGCTCTTAAAAGACATTAACAAAACGTGTATCTTTATTATAAAATTTATTCAAACATGACTATATACTGTACACAAGTATATTCAACATGAAGCAACGATCAGACTCAGCTGCCAATGATGGTGTTGCTTCCAGACTGCAGACAGAAAGAGAAAGCTTTAGGTTAGTCCAGTAGTTATCCAACCTGTCCTGGTAAGATTAGGTCAGTCCAGTAGTTATCCAACCTGTCCTGGTAAGATTAGGTCAGTCCAGTAGTTATCCAACCTGTCCTGGTAAGATTAGGTTAGTCCAGTAGTTATCCAACCTGTCCTGGTAAGATTAGGTCAGTCCAGTAGTTTTCCAACCTGTCCTGGTAAGATTAGGTTAGTCCAGTAGTTATCCAACCTGACCTGGTAAGATTAGGTTAGTCCAGTAGTTATCCAACCTGTCCTGGTAAGATTAGGTTAGTCCAGTAGTTATCCAACCTGACCTGGTAAGATTAGGTTAGTCCAGTAGTTATCCAACCTGACCTGGTAAGATTAGGTTAGTCCAGTAGTTATCCAACCTGTCCTGGTAAGATTAGAATTGTATCACAAGTATATTTAATCATACTGTAACATTAAGGCACTTCATGTAACTGTGTAGTGGTGTCGTTTATTTATCATGGTCTTAACTGACAACAGTTGACCATTTAACACACTTAGCTACACCTAGCTCTTATGTTGGTTGTAGCATTGTAGCTTGTGCATTTACAGTACTATTTAAAGGGGTGATAGAATGATTATATAGGGTATTTTACACTGTTCCTTAAGGTCTCCTAATGGGGTATGTAATATATGGTTGGGCTGAAAATTGCCCGAATGATATTTTATTAGGCCCTTAACTACCCTGTAAATGTGGCTCTATTTGGAACAAGAACTTTTCTTCCAAATATGGTATGCTCATGAATATTCAGAATGAGCTAGATGCTGATTGGTTTGAGCAAACTACATAGAAACACATGGGAGACTCTCATATTTCAGACACTGCAAAGTTATACATTGTTTATCGGGCTATTTCGTTATTAAATTCACTTCTGATACTTTTTTAAGCGAGAAATCAACTATATAAAGCTCAAATATGGGCCGTTTTACGAAAATTTATGGCTAATTGCAAATTTGGCAAGACTGTGTGTCGGAGTTCAGCCGCTGGTGCTGCCTCGCCGCCCGCCGGTGCTGCCTCAAGCCCGGCCTGCCTTCCTTCACAGACCCCGGCCTGCTATGAGGTACTTGGAGCTCGGTCACGGCTGGCAGCCCACAGCAGGGACTACCAACACCGCAGCCCTGACAGAGCTCCAGGTCCTTCAACTCCCCTCTTCCTGCTAGCTAAATGGCCCGTTGTGTGAGAGTGAGAGCGTGGTCAGCGAGCTTGTTACACCAGCAATCTGTTACCACATGTTACACACATGTCACGCCACTTATACAAAATCTAATTAAAGGTCTTATAAACCTAACAACGGTGTCCGATTTCAAGTTAATGAACATTTGTGAAGACAAGTGTTTCGTTAGCTGCGACTGTCCCTTCAATCCTAGCTGCAAATCACGGATAGTTAGCTTCCTTTTTGCCTTAATTCGAGTATATTTACAGTTTGAATTTCGTCACGCCACTTACACAACATCTAACTAAAAGTCTTATAAAGCTAACAACGGTGTCCGATTTCAAGTTAATGAATATTTGTGAATTCCAGAGGAATTCTAAGAGGAGGCTAGCTAGCTCTCATTGATAGAGCTACATCCAGCCGCAGGCTCTATCAATGAGACTCACGGACAAGCGGCGTTTATTTCCCCAATCGTTTGTTTAAATAACTCAACACATTATAA
Source organism: Perca fluviatilis (assembly GCF_010015445.1). Taxonomy (NCBI): domain Eukaryota; kingdom Metazoa; phylum Chordata; class Actinopteri; order Perciformes; family Percidae; genus Perca; species Perca fluviatilis. The sequence continues at coordinate 34,142,031 of NC_053128.1, read as the reverse complement.
TTACACACATTAAAAGATTAACTGAAACCTGTGGTAACAGATTGCTGGTGTAACAAGCTCGCTGACCGCGCTCTCACTCACACACACCGGGCATTTAGCTAGCAGGAAGAGGGGAGCTGCAGGCCCTGGAGGTCTGTCAGATCCGCGGCGTTTAGTAGTTCATTATCCAAAAACCATTAGCGGTGTTATCGGTGACTCTGCGCAGGTATATGGCTGCCAGCCGTAACGGAGCTCACAGCAGGCCGGGCAGTGAGGCAACAATCCAGGCAGCACCGGCCGCTTAATTCCGACCCACAGTCGGACAAAATTCGCAATTAGACATCCATTTTTGTAAAACGGCCCATATTTGAGCTTTACATAGTTGATTTCTCGCATAACAAAGTTTCAGAAGTGAATTTTGTAATGGAATAGCAGATATCTGCGTGACCTAGCTAGATTCAGAAGACCTGATCTCAGGTCAGTTGTGTAGCCTATGAAAATGTTGGGGCGTGACCGTTCTCTTAAGTTTCCGGATTTTGGGAGGTTGACGTCAACTTCCAGCTTTGTTAAGATTCGGCCGTTTTCAGCGGCAGTTTCAAAATATGAGATTTTCATACTAAAGGGGTGTCAATCGGATTTTGAGCTTCTATGTATGTCCTATTTACCCACCGAACTGTCGTTATTCAACTATGATAATGGTAAAATCGGTTTTGCATTCTATCACCCCTTTAACCTTTCTCACTTGCAGTTTACTGCATATCATACTTCCTATGGCAACCTCCATTAGCTGGTAGCGTTTACCTTGTTGTAGTTGCTGATCATATTTTGCACTGCATTTGTTTGAAAGCTAGAAGCTACTGGACAATGGGCTAATGTTACATACATGCAGTAAACCACAAGCTAGCTAATGTAAACTGTTAGCTACTGTAAGCTTAATGTAATTAAGATTAATTAATGCAATTCTCCTTACCGGTAAGTGTTATGACATCTACAAAGTACAAACATGAACGTTTGAAAAGTTTTTAATTTATTGACATGGGATAAATAAGAGAAAACGATAGCCTATCAGTGTCAGTAATGTTACCTACCTTCGCACGTTGCGGCCAAAGTTACCGACAGAATATTCTCCTCCTGCAAGGAGACTGACGCTGATTCACTTTCTCCATCTCAACAAAAGAAATTAAACAGCCAGTTCACAGTTCCACATCCATTTCTTCAAGTGTTTTGAAATGCAGCGTTCACACGGTTGCCCCTGGTTACCGATAATGTAGGTATGCCAAAATGGTGGACTGGCTCAGGCCTCAGGCACATCCCAAATCGTGATGTATGTCACGTGGGGTGCGTTCTTGTGATTGGCTAAAACAAGGGAGATATCTGATTGGTTGCAAATCATTCCCTGTTTAATGTGAGTTGAGCCACGTCAGGGGAGTCTCAAAATTCACACACAAATGCTTCACAGCTCACAGACCGCAAGCAGTTTGCAAATCAAGATATATTTGTGTGTGCATCAGAAATACATTTCTGTATCTTGTCCTGTGCATTTCTGAATCTTGTGTGCATTTCTGAATTTTGTGTGCATTCATGAATTTTGTATGCATTTGTGAATCTTCTGTGCTTTTTAAATTTTTTTGTGTGTATTTGTGAATTTTGTGTGCATTTTTGTGTATCCTGTGTGTGTATGTATGTATCCTGTGTGTGCATATGTGAATGTAGTGTGTGCATGTATGAATCCTGTGTGTGCATATGTGAATGTAGTGTGTGCATTTATCTTTATTGAGACAATTCTATCTCCACAAAATCCAGCCCCTTACAAATTTTGATCCGGCCCACATATCAATTTAGATTCACAGCAAAACTATTTGTGCACCACACCAAAAAAATCAGGAAACTGTTTTTCATGCTGTAATTATGCGACACTACCGACACACTCTATGCGAATTTGACAGATTTGCTGACTTTGAGACTCAGAATTCCCCACAGAAGCAGAGAGTTTTTTAATATTCACACTGTGAAACTGGTTGTCAGCCCCCACCTGGGTTGTCAGGTAGCTGCTTTTAAAAACAAATTGTTTTTCATGACTTGTTAAATTCTACGATGGCTAAGAAACTTTTTTGCTGACTGAGAAAGCTATATGAGGCATGCAATAATACAAAGTTAATGGACTTTTTTTGTTAAATAAAAGCATGTCAATAAACTCAACATGTCTGGTCCTTATTGTGATCGTCATTTCCAGTGTGGCCCTTAGTGAAATTGAGTTTGACACCCCTGGTCTAACTATCAAATAAAATAAAGTATTATTGTTCATCTGATTCAGTTACAAAAAGTCCAGTATGTTAGGTAAATGTCCAGGGTTTTCTGATCAACAGTTCTTTCTTCATCTGATCAAACTTGACAACAACCTGCTGACAGCGATAAGCTGACTGGATGATGGAGTTTCTTAACATTTTCTCCTCTTCAGGGGTCGCAATGACTCTGAAGACTTTTCACAATTAGCAATAACAGACCATGTATGAAACTCATCAGTATTTCAGTGAAAGACAAAGCTTCATCACTCCTTACTGCCAGTTCAGTAACTTGTCTCAGACTCCTCTGAAAGTCCTCCATGTCTGTCAGAGTGTTTCCAGCCTGAAGTTCAGCTGATCTTTGCTCCAACTTCTCACACGTCCTCTTTATTTCTTCCAGGTCCTTCTTCAGCGGTTCTATGATCTCCATGAAGTCTTTCCCAAGTTCTTCTACTTTCTCTGCACTTTCATTCTCTTTCATTGTTTTTATTGCATTTACAAACACAGCTCATCTTCCTCCTACTAATGCTCCTGCTGCTACTACTGCTAACGCTGCTCCTGCTGCAAAACTAATACCCCCAATAAATGGAGCAGCAAGGAGCAGGAGTCCTATTCCTACTACTGCTCCTATCCCTCCTGCTACTGCTCCTGCATCTTCTGCTGCTACTGCTCCTCCTGCTACTACTCCTCCTGCTACTGCTAACGCTCCTGCTACTACTGCTGCTAAACTAACCCCCCCTTTGACCGGAGCTGCAAGGACCAGAAGTCCTATTCCTATTCCTACTCCTACTACTGCTCCTACTCCTCCTGCTGCAGCTCCTACTGCTGCTACTGCTGCTGCTATTAAACTATACCCCCCAGTCAACGGAGCTGCAAGGACCAGGAGTCCTATTCCTATTCCTATTCCTACTACTGCTCCTACTCCTCCTGCTACTGCTAACGCTACTGCTCCTACTGCTACTGCTAATGCTCCTATTGCTGCTAAACTAGCCCCCCCCAGTGAACAGAGTAGCAAGGATCAGGAGTCCTACTCCTACTACTGCTCATCCTGCTGCTCCTCCTGCTACTGCTAACGCTGCTCTTGCTGCTAAACTACCCCCCCCAGTGAACGGAGCTGCAAGGACCAGGAGTCCTATTCCTGCTACTGCTCCTACTCCTCCTGCTACTGCTCCTCCTACTACTGTTGCTAATGCTCCTACTACTGCTACTGCTCCTACTGCTGCTAAGGCTCCTACTGCTCCTACTGCTGCTAATGCTCCTATGGCTGCTACTGCTCCTACTGCTGCTAAGGCTCCTACTGCTGCTAATGCTCCTACTGCTCCTACTGCTGTTACTGCTGTGAACGGAGCTGCAAGGAATCCTTTTCCTCCTGTTGCTACTGCTTCTTATGATGCTCCTCCTGCTTCTGCTAACACTCTCACTCTTGCTGCTGAATTAGCCAGAGCTGCAATGAATTGGCGTCCTATTCCTACTACTGCTCCTATTCCTGCTCCTACTCTTCCTGCTACTGCTCCTCCTACTACTGCTAAAGCTCCTGCTACTACTGCTGCTAAACTAGCACCCCCAGTAAATGGAGATGCAAGGAGCAGGAGTCCTATTCCTATTCCTACTACTGCTCCTACTCCTCCAGCAACATATGTTGCTGTTCTGTCTTCATCTGTTCCCCTCTGCATCTTTCTGACTTTAAGTTTAAGTTCATTAATGAACAACTTTAAATCAAACTGTGCTGATGTGATCAGAAAGGTTCTGTGGAGACAGGAAGAGACACACATCATCAGAATAAACACACACAGACACACACACACACACACACACACACACACACAGGTGTTTCCTCCCAGCTCCACTCAGGTACACACTGCTGCAGCTGGAAGGAAACTCAAGCTCACATTGGATTTCTGACATTTAAAATCTCACTATTCCTTTCAGATTAAAAGAAAACTCTGAGTTAGAGCAGCAGAGGAAACTAACCTCAGCCAACATGAACAATAACTGTGATCTGATATTCAATATGTTGTACAGTCGGTTTAATATTTAACTTTGGAGTCCTGGACTGAGAATTATTCTATTGAAGCTGTCAATTCATGTTCATTAACTCTTCTAATCAGTGACGGACAGGCCATCTAGAATTTGGGCAAATGCCGCCCGCATATGGGCCACTATGGGCCAATACTGATAATTTGTATTTGGTTAATTTATTTTATGCATGCAGCCACAAATATTCAAGATTGTACTGCAGCAAGGTGTGTGGAAAGATTCACTCGGAAGGCAGAGTTACTAATTTCCAAGCTAGGTTATTGATAAAAACAGGGCCGGTGTGTTGCAATTGCCAGAGCTCTTTGGTATGTGTAAAACTTGTGTTTATAATTTGGTGATAGTGGAAAAAATGTAAGTGCAAAAATGTCACAAGTGACAAAAATGTTGAAGTTACAATCAGTCAAACACAAATATGAATATATATATATATATATATATATATATATATATATATATATATATATATATATATATACACTACTGGTCAAAAGTTTTAGAACACCCCAATTGTTTTACTTTTTTATTGAAATTTTAGCAGTTCAAGTCCAATGAATAGCTTGAAATGGTACAAAGGTAAGTGGTGAACTGCCTGAGGTTAAAAAAAAAGTAAGGTTACCCAAAACTGAAAAATAATGTACATTTCAGCATTTTACTAAAATGCCTTTTTCAGGGAACAAGAAATGGGTTAACAACGTAAAGCTGTTCTGCAGCAATGGAGATTGATCAAGCTTTGAAAGTTGGTGCTACCAATTCCCACAGGTGTTCACACTTGTCTGGATTACTTTCAACCCCCTCTGTTTGTATAAAAGTATTGTTGGAACACACTGTGGTACCGTACCCTCGTGAGCATTATTGGAACAGTACTGTACTGCAGAATGTAGTGGGGTGCTATAAAAATGGTGGGAAAAAGGCAATTAACAATGGAAGAGAGACAGACCATCATAACACTTAAGAATGTTGGTCTTTCCTACAGAGAAATTGCGAAGAAAGTCAAGGTGTCAGTAAGTACAGTATTCTTCACCATCAAAAGACACTTAGAAACTGGGGGAAACTCTGACAGGAAGAGGTCTGGCAGACCCAAAGCCACAACAAGTTTCTGAGAGTCAACAACTTGCGTGATAGGTGGTTCACAGGACAACAGCTTCAAGCACAGCTTAATAGTGGTCATAATAAGCAAGTTTCAGTTTCAACTGTAAAGAGAAGACTTTGAGCTGCAGGTTTGATAGGTCGAGTTCCTGCAAGAAAGTCATTTCTAAGATGTCGGAATAAGAAAAAGAGGCTTGCCTGGGCCAAGAAAACACAATGGACTACTGAAGACTGGAAGAAGGTGCTATGGACTGATGAATCAATATTTGAAATCTTCGGTTCATCACGCAGCATTTTTGTACGCCATTGAGTAGGAGAAAGGATGGTTCCTCAGTGTGTGACATCTACTGTCAAACATGGAGGAGAAAGCACGATGGTCTGGGGCTGTTTTGCTGGATCCAGGGTCGGTGATTTGTACAGAGTGAAAGGCACCCTGAACCAAAACGGCTACCACAGCATTTTGCAGCGCCATGCAGTACCCTCTGGTATGGCCTAGTTGGTCAGGGGTTCATCCTACAGCAAGATAATGACCCAAAACATAAGTCCAAGCTATGCCAGAACTACCTTCGCAAAAAAGAACAAGATGGTAAGCTTAAAAACATGGAGTGGCCAGCACAGTCACCAGACTTAAACCCCATTGAGCTGGCATGGGATGAACTGGACAGAAAAGTCAAAGCTAAGCAACCTACAAGTGCCACACATTTATTGGAACTTCTGCAACAGAGTTGGGAAGAACTTTCTGAAGTATATTTGATTTCAATTGTAGAAAGAATGCCTCGAGTGTGTTCAGCTGTTATATCTGCCAAAGGGGGCTACTTTGATGAGTCAAAAATTCAGAATACATTTTGGTTTATGAATTGATTCCACGATTTCTTTTTTTAACTTAAATTGTTCATTTTTTCTATTCTTTCATTTCAGAGTACAATAAGACATTGAACTGCATGAATTTCAATAAAAACCTGGAAAAATTGATTCTAGTTCTAAAACTTTTGACCGGACGTGTGTGTGTGTATATATATATATATATATATATATATATGTGTGTGTGAGTGAGAGAGTATGGGTGTGGGTGTTTTTGTTCTTACCTGTTTGTCTGTCAGCTCTGTGAAGTGGTGCAGGGGTGAAGTAGAAACTGAGCGTGCTCAGTCTGTCGCATAGCTTTTAGTCCTCTGAGTAGTTTCCCTGACCAGAGAAACCTCAAACAACTGCAGCATCTCACCTTTGTATTTTTAGTTTTTTATCCTTTATTTATCCAGGTAAGTCGATTGAGAATAACTTCTCATTTGCAATGACAACCTGTCACATTCACACAGTTCCATATGCATACCTACGCTGCCCAGTACCACCACAGTCTGATCTGATCACATTCATACCTGGAAGCTGCCCAGTACAACCACAGTCTGATCTGCTGCCACTGACCAGCTCCACTGTGGCCTTTGGGGTTAAAGGCCTTGCTCAAGGGCACTTCAATGGTGGTAATGAGGGAGAGACAAGCGCTGCTCTTTCACTTTCGCCACCCAGATTTTATACTGTTGGTCTGGGGATTGACAACAACTGACTTTAACGGGTAAGCTATGTTTTATTATCCGACAAACTTTATGGGATGGATCCCTACAGAGATAGAGCTTTTAGTTTAACATCAAACCATCTCAACACTATGTCACCATGTTTGTCTGTGTCCGTGTCTTTGTGTGTATGTGTATGTCTGTGTGTGTGTGTGTTTGTCTGTGTTTGTGTGTGTGTGTATTTGTGTATGTGTGTGTGTGTGTTTTTGTTCTTACCTGTCTGTCAGCTGTGTGAGGCGATGCAGGTGAAGCAGCATCTGAGCGTGGTCAGTCTGTCTCAGCTTTAAGTCCTCTGAGTTATTTCTCTGAAATCACATTTCAACGAGCCAAATGTGATTGGCAGCAACGTTTAGAGGAGACGTGGGACGTCCCACAGCTGCTCTGCTTGTATCTCCACCATGAAAACTCTGACTGGCTCTGTGCCATCAAACCAGTCCTACTGCCTAAAGTTGGGAGGAACCATTCAGCAGCACAGGAATGATGATTGATGTGGACATAACAGGTAGATGCTCAGTCTATGCACTAGTTCTGTGTTTGTCACAAGTTTCACCCAGGTGTGCCAGCTGCCATAAATAGTTCGAGGGTGGGTCTCTAAAGGCCTAGTGTGTGTGTGTGTGGGGGGGGGGTTAGACTTTCTCCCTTGACGGACACGCTTGTAAAACCTCTGTCAACACAATAAGAGCGGGGCAGACGTGACAGTACCCCTCCCTCAAGGGACGGCTACCAGACGGACCTTAAAACAAAACCAAAAACAGGCCCTGTCATGTCCAAAACAGGGCACGACAGTCCAGGGAGGGTGGAGAGGGTCTGGAGGAGGGATGAACACAAAACAACCCAAGAAGGGCGCAGGAAGAACAAAAGGACAACGGGGCAAGGGAACTGAAGACGGTGGGAAGCAGGGAACTGGGCACAGCGGGGCTTGCAGACAGAAAGGCTGTGGTCAGCTAAGCCCGGGGTCCATGACTGTGAACCACAGTGATTGTGGAAACCCTCAGACGACCGAACAGGACGACGAGGATTTTCAGGCGATCGGCAGCGAAGGGAAATCCCCTCAGGAGACCGAGCAGGACGGCGAAGGCTGAGTCCCTCAGGAGGACGGACAGGTCTGTGAAGATTCTCTGGAGGCCTTCTCAACAAGGCAACAGGATCAACATCAGGCAACAAGGCAACAGGGTCAGGAGTCGGCAAATCTGCCAACAAGGTAACTGGAGCAGAAGTCGGCCGGACCACCGATAAAACACAGGGAACAGGAGTTGGTTGGACCACCGACAAAACATGGGGCACAGGAATCTCTGTGGCACCAAACAAAGGTACAGTCTCAGGGGTTTCCTAACCACAAAAAAGTCTCTGGGACGCCAGACACCGGCAAAGTCTCTGGAGCGCTGAACAATGGCAAAGTCTCTGAGGTGTTGTGCAACAGCAAAGTCTCTGAGGTGTAGGGCAATGAAGGCACTGGGAGACTAGTCAGCTGAGGCTCTAGAAGACTGGTCAGCGCAGACTTTGGGAGAACGGTCATCGCAGACTCTGGGAGAAAGGTCAGTCGACGTAGACTCTGGACGGCAGCGGAGGTTCTGGAAGACTACACGTCAGCGGAGGTTCTGGAATGCTTCACGTGAGCGGAGGTTCTGAAAAGTACCACGTCAGCGGAGGTTCTGGAAAGCTCCATGTCAGCTTGGCCTCTGGGAAGCTGGACAGCATGGGCTCTGGCTTGCTGGACAGAAGAGGTTCTGGAAAGCTGCACTTCAGCGGAGGTTCTGGAAGACTGCACGTCAACTTGGACTCTGGGAAGCTGCACAGCATGGGCTCTAGGCCCCTGGACAGCACGTACTCAGGTCTGCTGGACAACACATGCTCCGGTTCACTGGAAAACACATGTTCCAGTCCACTGGACAACACGGGCTCAGGGACAGTGGACAGTATGGGCTCGGAACAACTGGACAGCACGGGTTCTGGTCCACTGAACAGCTCAGGCTCTGGGCTGAAGAGAGGTTGAAGCGTGAAATGGCGTTGGGACCCATCTCGACCACGTCCTCTCTTGTGGCCTCCACAGTTCTTAGGAAATATAGCCAGACGGGTGTGCTGAGGTTCTGGAAGCCTGCATGTTTCAGACTCGGGGCTGCTGCACACCACGGGCTTGGTATCGCTGGAAAGCGAGGACTCAGGACTGGAGAGAGGTTGACGCTGGACATGGCATCGGGAGACATGTTGACCCTTCAACATGGCCGTCGATGGCCTCCATGAGTTCAAGGGAATGTAGCCAGGCGAGTCCCTATAAAAGACTGCTTCTTGTAGGGGTTGCCCGCAGAACAGCTAGCAGTAGAGCCGACAGACAGAAGTTCAGAGGAGCTGTTAGTAGCTGTGCTGGACCTTTCCCCTCCAGCTAGAAGGCTGACTGCTTTGGCCTCCTCAGTCCTTTTAACACACATAGCAGCATACTGAAATAAGGTCACAAATGTTTCTGGCTCTCCTTCAGGCTGAAGAGTGACACAACTATGAGATGTACAAACAGGAGCAGACTGGTTGATGAAAAAAGCACCGGTAGCCAACATGCTAGTAGGCCAAGCAATAGGCAGGCTGGTGGGTGCTAGCTGGCACTGAGATAGTCTAGGGATCTGAAGATGAGCATTGGTGGAGCTAACTGGCTTACATGAATTCAGTCCATTAGCAGTTGGAGAAGTGAGAGTGGAAATGAAACTTATTGCCCAGGGAGGAACAGAATCATTTAACCACGGTTTCCTCAAAACTTTCTCACGGACTAATGACAGAAAAGCTTCCTTCAGGTACTCACTGCTAGCCTACCTCCACCTGGACTTTAGCTCCACCAAGTCACAAACAAGATACCAAAGTTCATACGAAACAGTCTTCGCTGGATACATACCGGAGTCGGCTGAGTCCATCTTGGCCAGATTGTACTGTCACGGGTAGAATGTCTGAGTACTCTGAGTAGAAGTTAAGTCTGTTTATTAATAAATAAACAATGCAGGCAATGGTACAAATCCAATAGGCTGAAGACGTGGTCGAAAATACTAACAAAAGATCAAGGGTCTGTTCGAGGAAGGAGGTTTAACAAACTGAGTCTAACCCTGATGTCTGAGTTGATTTACCCTGAGATGTGAAACTCTGAATTTTCGGTTCCCGAACAGCTGATTTGAGTTGGTTCAATCAACTCTGAGTATGTTCACTCAGGGTTAAGCGCGTGCAACACCACTATAAAAAGGCAGTATGAATGGAGCCATAATTCTACGATTCACCATGGAAACAACCACAAACAAACGGGTCGGCGGAAATACTCAAGAGCACAAACAGGGCGTTTGAACCTACTGTCTATGGTTTGGATCTACTGTCTATGGTTTGGACCTACTGTCTGTGGTTTGAAACTACTGTCTATGGTTTGAACATGTGTTTCGTTAAAAAGGCAAGACAGCGGCTGCTGCTGCAAAAGAAAGAGAATTGGTGTGTGAGAAAATTGCTGCTTGAGTCAATGCGTAAGCAGTAACAGTATAGTAATTTCATATTTAATCACAGTTAACTTATAATATTACTGGTGAAAACTGGTATTGTATTACACCTAGAATTTCATTTAGGTGCAATCCTGCAGGCGAAAAAGGAAGCTATAGGCTACTAATCCTATTCTGAGGCTGCAACACCATGATTATTAACAGAACTATAATGTATAATCATTTATTTCTTTTTAAAGGGGTGATAGAATGCAAAACTGATTTTACCTTGTCATAATTGAATAATAACAGTTTAGTGGGTAACTAGGAAATACATAGAACCTCTAAATCCCATTGACACCTCTTTTCTCTGCAAATCTCACTATTTGAAACTGCCTCTGAAAATGGGCGAATCTCAACGAGCCCCAGAGTTGACGTCAACTATTACGGCTCCTCCTCATTTGGCTCTAGTCTGTGTTTGTCACGCCCCAACATTTGCATAGGCTACACAACTGACCTGAGATCAGTTAGTCGTCTGAATCTAGGTCATGCAGATCTCAGAAATTGGATACATTGTTCATATGCTATTTTACCATTAAATTCACTTCTGAGACTTTTTTATGCGAGAAATCAACTATGTACAGGTAAAATATGGGCCGGTTTACGAAAATTGATGTCTAATTGCAAATTTTGTCCAACTGTGTGTCGGACTTCAGAGGCCGGTGCTGCCTGTGTTGCTGCCTCGCCGCCCGGCCTGCCTTCCTTCACAGACCCCGGCCTGCTCTGGCAGCCCACGGCACTCTATACCTGCGCAAAGTCACCGTTTTGGGCTGTGGAACTACGAAACGCCGCTGCTCTGACAGAGCTCCAGGGCCTGCAACTCCCCTCTTCCTGCTAGCTAATTGCCCGGTGTATGTGAGTGAAAGCACGGTCAGCGAGCTTGTTACGCCAGCAATCTCTTACCACAGGTTCCAGTTACTCTTTTAATGTGTGTAATTATAATGTGTTGAGTTATTTAAACAATTGATTGGGGAAATAAACGCTGTTTGACCGTGAGTCTCATTGATAGAGCCTGCGGCTGGATGGAGCTCTATCAATGAGAGCTAGCTAGCTAGCTTCCTCTTAGAATTCCTCTGGAATTCACAAAAAATCATTAACTTGAAATCGGACACCATTGTTAGCTTTATAAGACATTTAGTTAGATGCTGTATAAGTGGGGTGATGAATGAATATACTCGAATTACGACCAAAAATTAAGCTAACTACCCGCAATCTGTACACATAGGATTGAAGGGACAGTCGCAGCTAACAAAACCCGTACAGCTCACAAATATTCATTAACTTGAAATCAGACACCGTTGTTCGCTTAATAACACATTTAGTTAGATGTTGTATAAGTGGCGTCACACAAGACTCTACCTTAAACGGTTCAAATGTTATGAAAGGGGGTGTGGCCTGAGTAAGTGGGCGTGGTCATATTATAGGGGGTGGCTCAGTATGACATGTAGACTACACATTCTGAGTTTCATGCAAATCGGAAATCGGAAACATTTGTCATATAAGGCGCATTTCATGTTGCCAGCGGGGGGCGCTATGTGCAAAGTCAATTTTGGCCTGTAGGTGTCCTCAGGCCTGGACCCTTGTCAATCATGAGAAATTTTGGGCAGATACGACAACGTACACTCAAGTTACAACAATTTCTTTGTTCATCGCTAAACACTAAAAATGGCCGCCACGCTACGCCCACACTGACGAAAAGTTTTTCTTTCAATAACTTTTCATTGTTAAGGTGTTGGGATGGTACAGACCAAGTTTGAAGTCCATCGGATGAAATATGTAGGAGGAGTTCGTTAAAGTATAGCACCTTGACTTTTAGGCCTACTTCCTGTTGCCACTAGGGGGCGCTATGACTTTAAGTAAATATCGGCCTTTATTTGTCCTCAGGGTTGGACTCTTATGAATCCTGAAAAGTTTCGAGCCAGTTGGACAATGTACACCTGCTTACACACTTACTTCCTGTTTCGGGCGAATGCACAAAATGGCCGCCCCGCCACGGCCACGCCCTATGACGAAAAGTTTTTCTTTTAACAACTTTTTATCTTTAACGTCTTAAGATGGCACAGACCGAGTTTAAAGTTGATCGGATGAAATCTCTTGGAGGAGTTCGTTAAAGTACGACATGTGGAAATGACCAAAATCGCACTAATTTCGAACTTTGAAATAAAAATGGCGGAGTTTTTTGTACATCTTGACATGTTACATATGTGTACCAAGTTTCGTGAGACTACGTTAAACGCACTGCAGGGGCTCAAATTTCTTAACTTTCTAGGGGGCGCTAGCGAGCCATTTTTGTGCGCCTATTCCCGAAACCCTTAAAATACGTAAATTTTCACCAGACTTGATGCGACCGCCAAATTTGGTGAGTTTTTGAATATGTTAAGGCCCTCAAAAAGGCAATTCATTTGACGGGAAAAAGAATAGAAAGAAAGAAACAAATAGAAAGAAAGAAACAATAATTCCTTCAGTTTCAATAGGGCCTTCGCCGCTGTCGGCGCTCGGGCCCTAAATATACTCGAATTATGACCAAAAATTAAGCTAACTAGCCGCAATCTGTACACATAGGATTGAAGGGAAAGTCGCAGCTAACGAAACCCTTACAGTTCACAAATATTCATTAACTTGAAATCGGACACCGTTGTTAGCTTTATAAGACATTTAGATGTTGTATAGTTAAGTGGCGTGACGTGTGTAACATGTGGTTAGAGATTGCTGATGTAACAAGCTCGCTGACCGCACTCTCACTCTCACACAACGGGCCATTTAGCTAGCAGGAAGAGAGGAGATGCAGGCCCTGGAGCTCTGTCAGGGCAGCGGTGTTTGGTAGTAGTAGTAGTTTGGTAATTAGCCCAAACGGTGACTTTGCGCGGGTATGAGGTGCTGTGGGCTGCTAGCCGTGCCGGAGCTCAATCAAGCTCACAGCAGGCCGGGGTCTGTGGAGGAAGGCAGGCCCGGCGGTGAGGCAGCAACACAGGCAGCTGAATCCCGACACACAGTTTTACCAAATTTGCAATTAGCCATCCATTTTCGTAAAATGGCCCATATTTTAGCTTTATATAGTTATATAGTTCTCGCATAAAAAAGTATTAGAAGTGAATTTGGTAAGTAAACATTGCAGTGTCTGGAAAATGAGATTCTGTAGCGTTTCTAATGTGTGTGTATGGGGATTCGCTCAACCAATCAGCACACGACCTCTAATGCGTGTGTATGGCGATTCGCTCAACCAATCAGCGACTGCGCGTAATGCGGGGCTAAGGCTCAACCAAGCAGCCACGCAGCTCATCTTAAATATTCAGACCATACCATATTTGGAAGAAAAGCTCTTGTTACAAACATGGCCAAAACACAGGGATGCATAAGGGCCAATAAAATATCAACCAGGCCATTTTCAGCCCAACCAATGTTACATACCCCATTAGGAGACCATAAGGAACAGTGTGAAATACCCTATATAATCATTATATCACCCCTTTAATGAATATCACTGGTTTGCGTCCAGGGAACTCTACAAAAAACATTTAAAAAACGTTTCAGAGCGAGTCACACTTTTCTGACGGCTCTACAGTGGCTTTACTATTACAGTATGATCCGCTACACTGTTATAAAGAAAACTGCCGTTTGCAAAAAACGTAATGCAACACAAAGACTCTGCTTGGATGTTAAAGCCTGTCCACGATGGGTGATGTTAGTGATATGAGGACAGATAAGGTATCTACATATCTAATGGACCTGTCTACGATGGTGGATGTTAGTGATATGAGGACAGATAAGGTATCTACATATCTAATGGACCTGTCTACGATGGTGGATGTTAGTGATATGAGGACAGATAAGGTATCTACATATCTAATGGACCTGTCTACAATGGTTGATATTAGTGATATGAGGACAGATAAGGTATCTACATATCTAATGGACTGTGATAAAAAAATACGTAAACTCTCTGTGAAGTAATACAGCTTTTTCATCAACGGGATCGTCGACAAAAGGACATGACATGTTTGAGAAAAAAACATTTTAGTCTGCCTAACATAAACCAATATGTTTTTTTATTCATGCAGATAGCAAACTGCATTAAAATGCACCGGATACAGACTGAATGAATGAATGAGAAAATGAGTGAGAAGAAACTTCCTTAGGTTGCCAGGTTAGGTTCACAGACTCAGTTACCATAGTAACTGACTCTGAGGTTAAGTTACCATAGTAACTGACTCTGAGGTGAAGTTACCTCTCTTTCTGAAACAGAAAACCCAGAGTTTCCCTCATCTCAGGGTCAACAAACTCAGAGTTTTCACTAAACCTTTTTTTCTGGAACAGGTCCCTAGAAACAGTGGAAAACAAACACTAGGAAACGCTGGAGAGTGAGACACACGAGGAGTAACAACAATCTGGCAGGAAACAAGTGACCACGGGGGAAGGGAAGACAACTAGACACAGGTGAATAACATTAGGGTGGAGACAGGTAATCAAAAATGGCAGGAAACAAGAGAAGTGAAGTGAATGAAGACAAACAGTGGATTTCAAAATAAAACAGGAAGTCCATGAAAACAAACTGAAAACATAATAAGAGCGGGGCAGACATGACACATTGGGCCGTAGGATAGCACGTTTCATTCCTTTTTATCATTATTTAAAGAACACTCGCTCTTAAAATGTAGCAAAGTACAATACTTTAAACAAAATGTACTTACAGCTACATTGTGTATGAATTTCTCCCATCTACCAGTGAAATTGCATACGACAACCAAATGAATATTACTTTCTAGGCCTCCGTCCTACGGTGGCCGAACCTGAAATGATCTATCTCTCTTGTTTACACGCAGCTGTTCTAGCCACTCCAATATTAACTTTGATCTTGTTGCTTTGCCTGTCGCGTTGTCGTTTTAATTCTCTTTTTCACTTTCCTGGCGAGTAATCTCCCCCTGGCATTTGTCTGAGGTATGTCCCTTTTTGAATAATGTATTATAAAGACGGAGGCTGCAGACAGTGCTAAATACACATGAAGAAGCACATATTTGTAAAAGACCAAAGGTGTTTTTGCTATGAATCAACTCAAAACATTACTGAATGTAAGTTTAAGTAAAAGTAAAGATTTTAAAAACTACTTTACACAAAAAAACTACATAGTTACGTAACGTGAGTAATTGTAATTATTAATCTTCCACCTCTGCAATTCACTGGTAATAAAGAACAAATAAAGATAACATAAATGCTTTTTCATATGAAAACAAAGAATGTGATGAACAAGAAAACAGAACCGGTAGCTTTTCATTCATTATCAGTTGGAAAGATTTTATTTTAACCTTCTATTCGACTTGAAGTGATGGCCCAGTCTTTCTTATTATAAGAATGTTGAACATCAACCCAAATATTCTAGTATACATACAGTGAAAGAAAAAACTTATTGTTTCTTCTTTTAGTTCACATAAATTGCAAGAATATTCAATGTTAAGTTTGAATCTCTGTCTTTTTTATGGCGTCAAGATTATGTTATATCTCGCGAAACATGCTCACCACACTTTTACTCTTCGCGCAATAATTTGTTCCAGAGGAATATTTGTGTCCCACATTTTAAGTTCTATATCTCAAACTGCAGATTTTGTGAAAACCTATATAAAAACAAGGCCTTTTCTACAAACTGCAGCTTCTATCTTTTTGTTTCGGTGAAGTCTTTGAGTTCTTCCTTCGTCTTTTCACAGTAATCAACCACCCTGCTACACAAGCTATGTTTCCATCGACCCGTTTTTATCCGTATTAAGTGATATCGAATGAAAAATGCCTTATGGAAACAGTAAAATCCGACTGAATTTCATGAATATCGACTCAAATGAAATACGTTCCGTCTCATCGGATTTTCTCTTGATCGATATACGGCTTATGCGATAAACGCTGATGGAAACGTTATTTGCCGAATAAATAATGAATTGCGATTAGGTTTTAGGTCATTTTATGGTTGCAACCCGCAATAAAACGAAGAATAAGTTTCAGTTCATTTCCGCCCAGTATTTCCGCTCTGTTTGCAAAACAAAAAAAGGATCTAAGTGGACAAACGAGGAGACGAGATACTTTTTTAATTTACCAGAAAAATATAACAGCTATTTTAGATGGCAAAAATCTAAGAAACGCCATCATTTATCAGGAGCTTGCGAAGGAAATGACCAACAGTTACGACAGGGACATTAAACGCTTAATGTGAAAAAGCTTAACGTGAAAAAGCTTAACGTGGTTTAATGTATCTAACAACGATCAATCATCACCAGATTTATCATGGTTATATCTTGTCATGAACACTTAAGCCTGTCAAAAAAACTAAATCGAAATCCAACGATTATAGAAGTTATCTCACGTTAATATTTTCTTCATCAGTGCGGTGCGTATTAATATTATTAATATGACGAGGAAAAAGCTTAATGTGGTTGAATGTACAAAACAATGATCAATCATCACCAAATTTCCCTCTCATATTACCCATCATAACCACGGAAAACTGTCAAATAATCTAACCCAAAGTCCATTATTATTGGACGTTATCTGACATAAAAACGCGTTTCTGCTTCAGGGCAGCGGAGCGGCTGGGGGTTGACTCTCCATGGTTCTCATTGGCTTTATAAGTCCTAACGTGAAAAAGCTTAACGTGGTTTTAATGTACCTAAACAACGATCAATTCACCAAAACATCCTCTTCTATATTGCTCATCATAACCACTTAAAACGGTCAAATCTAACCCAATGTCCAAATATTATGGACGTTATTTGACACATTAACGTGAGATAACTTAAAATCGTTGGATTTCGATTTAGTATTTTTGACAGGCTCAAGTGTTCATGACAAGATATGACCATGATACATCTGGTGATGACTGATTGTTGTTTAGATACATTAAACCACGTTGCTTCTTTCACGTTGCGCTCTTAGAGTGTCCCTAAACAAAGACACCCGTTGGACGTCCCCGGAGTAAATGGAAGGCGCTCAAACAGCGATACACGGCTCAAAAAAGAGAGTTGTCTCGCAGCGGTGCCGGAGGGAAATTATTTATAGAAATAGTTTCCACCTTTTTGATGAGCTGGATCAGATCCTCAGCCAAAGGCCCATCGGAGCTTAGGTTATAGCTTGGCTTCTAATATTAACAACAACTACTACTTTTGTCTAGCAAAACTTTGTTCGCAAAAGTTTGCTTGAATCTTGTGCGATTCAGTGCAAAAATGAATGGAAACACCATAAAATGTCTCAAATCAATTCAATATACCAATTTAATCGGTAAAACAGCAGGACGGTCATTACGATATTTTAGTTTTATTTTTTAAAGCTGTTTGATGGAAACACACTTTCACCAGCTTTATTCGCAATAGTTTTTTTACCGAACTTCAGATAATTCGATTGACAAGTGGATGGAAACTTAGCTACAGATAAGGCAAAATCATGATTTCTCTTCTATCTTCAGAAACTTGTCTCAGAGTCTTCCATGTCTGTCAGAGTGATTCCAGCCTGAAGTTCAGCTGATCTTTGCTCCAACTTCTCACACATCCTCTTTATTTCTTCCAGGTCATTCTTCAGCAGTTCAACAATCTCCATGAAGTCTCTCTCAGCAGCAGCTGCTCCTCCTGTGGTAGACGCCATCATGTCAGAGAATCTGATTTCTCTATCAGTGACATCCCTAAACTCTCTAACAATCTCTCTCATCCTGCTATCACTGCTGTAAAAAATTCTGATGAATGAAGCTGCGTGATTTTTAAGTTTGTCCATGAATTCAGACAGATCAGGGGGAAGGTCTTTGCTATCTCTTCTTTGTCTTGACCCTGAACCATCCCAACTTCAGGTCTCTTGGTCTTCCTGAAGTGTTGAGATCTCCTCTTCAGAGTGAGGAAGAAGCTGACTTTAAATCAAACTGTGCTGATGTGATTAGAAAGGTTCTGAGGAGACAGGAAGAGACACAGATCATCAGAATAAACACACACACACACACACACACACACGTGTTTCCTCCCAGCTCCACTCAGCTCCACTCTGCAGCAGTTAGGAGGAAACTCAAGCTCACCTTAGATTTCTGACATTTAAAAACTCACTGGCCCTCATTTATGAAACGTGCGTACGACCTAAAACAGGCGTAGGATGGTCGCACGCCGTTTCCTACGCAAAGCTCGGCATTTATCAATTTGAACGTGAGCGTAGGCTGTGATAAAATCTCATGTCTGGTCTGAACTCATGTATGCAAGTTTTCGATTCAGTGTGGACTTGCGGTGCAGCATATAATCAGTTTAATAGGAGAAGTCATCAGCAATGGCAGATCTGGCTCTTTTAGAAGACCTCTATAAACCAGTACAACAGTGCACAAGTACGCGCATGTGCCACGGTGGAGCGCTCCATCGGAATGATTAAGGGCAGATGGCTCTGTCTTGCATCAGCGGGGGAGGGGACCCTACTATACAAGGCAGAAATGTCTGCAAAATTGTTTTAGCCTGGGGGGTTCTGCACAACATCTCGCAGGAAAACTGGGTGCCATAAATGTAGTGATGGAGCCAGATGACCCGATGCCCAGAGAGCAGTGTCCAGCACAGCCCCAACTGGGGGCTATGCGAAGGAGACAGGATATTATTCCTCACTTTTAAAAGGTATAGCGTTATGTTTGGCAATGATATTCAATACAGGAAACATGACGATGTACAACATTTTTATTTATTCTTCAGGTTTTCGTTTCTCTTTTAAAGTATCGTTAATAGCCACAAGTAAACAACGTATTTGTGCCATTGACTGAGTAATTTCGGTTTATTTTTCCAGCCCCTCTGCTGTCAGGAGACAGGGTCGAGGTGGTGGTCCAGCATGGGGGACGAAGGACATACGCTCTCCCTCACAGCTGTTGCTTCGTTCTGACTCATGAAAAAAAAAAATACACTGCATAAACTCTGCTACTGTGTGTTTATTTAAATGTAGGCCTAAACTATTGCAATATAAGCCTGTATTACCATTAGGACTATAGCATACATATGTCAAGGGTGTATAAATTAAATAAACTTCAGCTGGAGTCCGATTTACTACGGCAACACTATTGACCGCATCAGTGATCTCTTTCCATTCCACATTCTTTCTACAGACTTTAACCCTTGTGTTGTCCTTTGGGTCACAAGGACCTGTTCAGTTTATTTAACTTTTTGTATTGGCCTGGCGTTGCGTTTCGGGTCTCTGTGACCCTGGCCAGTGTTCAATGGTATTTCCCTGCTACCGCGGCCCTGGCCTTCGGGTCTCAGGGACCCATTCGTTATTCCGTGGTATTCGGGGAACCCTGGCCTGGCTTGTAGTAGTAATAATAAGAAACAAACCTCATCCTCGACCTACTTGTCACGACAGCAAAGGAGAAGACGAGGAGAGAGTCAAAGAAAAAGAAAGAGAGGAAGAAGAAGGAGAGGAAGAAGAAGAAGGAGATGAAGAAGAAGAGGGTGGAGAAGAAGAGCACGGGCAGGACGATGAGGAGAGCGAAAGGTTCGTGTCGAGAAACGGCGAAATCGAATGGTCCTCGATGATGTATCATCCCAGTCGCCCTCAACCTCATCGCTGTGGCACAGCGCAAGAACGAGAAGCCCAAGACCAAGAACAAGACCAAGAACAAGACCACGAACAAGACCACGAACAAGACTATGAACAAGACCAAGAACAAGACCACTAACAAGACCACGAACAAGACCACGAACAAGACCAAGAACAAGACCAAGAACAAGACCACGAACAAGACCAAGACCAAGAACAAGACCACGAACAAGTCCAAGAACAAGACCAAGAACAAGACCAAGATCAAGATCAAGACCAAGACCACGAACAAGACCAAGAACAAGAACAAGAACAAGACCACAGACGCTCTACTGCTCCAGAGAGCCCGGGACCCACAGAGTACGCGGTCACATGCATCCGCGACATACTCTCCACATTCGACCTGTTGGTCACGCGGCGCATACTAGAGATCGTGGTGACCGCCACGAACCTCGGGGGCCTCTGAAAATCCGAAATGAGGCCCTGGAGAGCCTGTGGCATGAGGAGAGCGGCAGGGCCATTTTCCGCGCCACGATGTCGCTCAAGCGATTCCACGCGCTCTCGCGACTGCTGCAATTCGACGACCGTGAGACGAGAGGCGCAAGAGGAGCCTCGGACAAAGTGGCACCCATACGAGACGTGTGGGACGCCTGGGTGTGGCGGCTGCCTCGCCTTTACAACCCAGGCCCCGACGTGACCGTGGACGAGCAGCTGGTTCCCTTTCGTTGTGTGTGTGTGTGTGTGTGTGTGTGTGTGTGTATGTATGTATGTATGTGTGTGTGTGTGTGTGTGTGTATGTATGTATGTATGTGTGTGTGTGCTTTTGTATGTTTTTTTTACTTTTTCATCATCACTCTTTTCCTCCCATTCTCATCGTTCTCCTCCTTTCCCGTCCACCAAGGTCGATGCTCCTTCCGCCAGTACGTGACCAGCAAGCCCGCCCGGTACGGACTCAAGTCGTGGGTCGCCTGCGACGCCGGCTCCAGCTACGCGTGGAACATGCAGATGTAGACGGGCAAGTCGGCGGCCGGCGAGCCCAACAGGAATCAGGGCACCCGCGTGGTGCTCGACGTGACCAAGGGCCTGCGCGGTCTGCGCAACGTCAAGTGCAACAACTTTTTCACCTCCTATGAGCTGGTTCGGTGGCTGCTCATCGAGAGGCACCTCATCGCGTGGGGCACGATGCACAAAAACAAGCCCGAGCTGCCGCGTGCCTTGCTCGGCACCAATGGCCCGCGCGGTCTTCTCATCCAGGTTCGCCTTCATGCCCACTGTCACGCTGGAGTCCTATGTGCCCAAGAGGAACAGGAACGTGGTGCTGCTGAGCACGCTGCACACGGGGGTCAGCACCTCCAGGCTCGCCAAGCCCGACATCATCCTGCACTACAACAGCACCAGGGGCGGCGTGGACAACCTGGACAAGCTTGTCAGCCTGCCGTGTTCCACTACATCCTCGACGTGTCCGCCTACAATGCCTTTGTGCTCTGGCGAGAGCTCAGGCCCAAGTGGCTGCGCGGCAAGCTCAACAGGCGCAGGGCCTTCCTCGAGCAGCTGGGCAGGGCTCTCGTCACTCCGCTCATCGAGAGACGCTCGCGTCTCCCTCGCATGCAAGTGTCCGCCGCGCTCGTCAAAGCCGTGGCGGCGAGGTCAGGCGCAGCGAGGTCAGGCAGTTTGAGCTTCGTCGACTTTAAGCTGCACAAAAAAAATAATAAACCAGCGACATCAACTTTCCACTGCAACATGGGTCCCGGGGACCCGAGGGACACAGTCTGCCACGAGGCCAGTAGCGAGAGACAAAAATGCCATTGACTAGGCGAGGGTCCCGTTGACCCCAAGGGCCAGGTAGTTGCCGCCGCGGTAGTTGACGTGGCAAAGCATTCAAATAGTAGGCCAGGGTCCCGGGGACCCGAAGGACAAGGCCGCAAGGCTAATACAAAAAGTGAATAAACTAAACAAGTTCCCGTGACGAGAAGGACAACACAAGGGTTAACTGATCAGCCACAGAACATCATATTGAGCTAAACAAAACTGTAGATCTTCAATATTAAACCTAATATCGGTTCACACACATAACGTTAGGCTTATTGTCGTGGTAACGTTAGTTGTAGTCGGTGCATTGCTATCCAACAAGCTATTAAACAAGCTAGGTAACATTACATTGTATTACACTAACATAGCAAACGTTTTTGTCATGTCTAATGTATTAATTACTCAGCATCATTTCTATTTGAGAAAAGAAATATTTAATGTGAATGAAATAGCCTTGAACAGCCTATTTACTACATTCCACATCTAACGTTACTGTAGTGACTCTAACTACCAGTAGTTCTCTCATTCTCTCCCATGGTCTGCACAAGCAGGTAGTGGACCAAACCACTGTGTGGCAAGGGAAGGGGGACTCAAAATGTTTCTAAACTTAAAAAGCATTTTTGGGGGTTTGTATTATTTTTACTACTACACAGATATTTTAAGTATAAATCACTGTGTTATTTAAAACACACAGCATGGTTTTTAATGATATTTCTAAGATGTCCTGAGGGAAGAAAGGGTTTCTGTGTCTGGTTGAGTTACAGCGCCCCCCAGAGGACAGCAGCTGAAACAGGCTGGGTCCAGGCTCTGCTGTGATTGGCTCCTCTGATATCTCTCATTTCTGAGAAACTACTCTGAGAAAGAGGAAGCTGAGAGACTGAGTGAGCGAGCGCGCTGCCTACAGACCAAAAGGTAAGAAACAGTTGATTTTAAAAAGCTGACAGCCAGAAGGAACACTTGATGTGTTCATCAGCAGAGAGGAAACAGAGAGAGAAAAGTTCAAGTTAGTTTTAGTTCAAGTTCAAGTTAAAGACAGACTGAAGTTTGAACAGAGACTGAAACACAGAGAGGCCTGCTGTCAGTCCACATCATGAAAATAGGATTTAAATATATATATATAAAATAAAAATCTGACACTTTTCTGACAGTTTTGAGTCTTTTTCGACCCTTTTTAGGAAGATCTAGGTTGGTTAAAAGAAGTGAAGTTAATAACTTCATATCCTGCTGATTGACGTCCTGTTTTCTCTCTAAAGGTCTTTGAGATGACACACTGTGACTCAAAACTCTAGTTAGAAACAGGAACAGGAACTTGAAACAGAAAGCTGAACTTCTGGCTGCTCTGCTGTGTTACGTTTTCCTGCTACAGATTTCACACCGTGGTCAGAAAGAACAGGGTAGACATACACACACACACACACACACACACTGGCCCTGCTATTCTCTTAAAGAGAGTATAAACTTCAGGCCTCTTCCGTCAGCTACGGAGAAAGCTCTGCGTGGAGCCTACAGAGGACCATAAATACTGCTTAACATTGCCATTGTGGGACGTTGGGTTAGGGTTAGCAGCTTGGCATTGTGGGACGTTGGGTTAGGGTTAGCAGCCTGGCATTGTGTGACGTTTGGTTAGGCGTTAGCAGCATGGCATTGTGGGACGTTTGGTCAGCAGACTGGCAACCTCGTGAACTTTGACGCTTGGGAGGAGGAGCGAGGTAGACAACTCTCCAGTATTTAGAATCTGGGTTGCAGTAACCATTTCAAACACTAGCGGTCGGTATTACATATTGGACCTTTAAGTAACATTTTCAATGCAGGACTTTTACTGAAGTAACAGATTTGAATACTTATTCCACCTCTGCTTAACTCTAGGCTGTGTGAAGTCTTTGTGCAGTGGTTTTTATTTGGACATCTTTTAAACAAAACTTTTTCAAACCCAACAGCTGGTTTTTGGCAGGCAGGGTTAAATTTCACAGCAAAGCTGCTCTCAGTAATCTTGTTCCCAGTCCACTCCTGAGTGGAGCTGGGTTTATTCTGATGAACTGTGTCTTTTCCTGTCTCCACAGAACTTTTCTGATCAGATCACAGTTTGATTTAAAGTCAGCTTCTTCATCACTCTGAAGAGGAGATCTCAACACTTCAGGAGGACCAGGAGACCTCAAGATGGCTTCAACACCAAGAATAAGTTGGAGTAAAGAACTGCCTCCTCCTCCTGATCCGTCTAAATTAATGGACATACTCAAAGGACATGCAGCTTCATTCATCAGAGAGTTTGACAGCAGAGAACCAAAGATGAGACAGATTGTTAGAGAGTTTAGGGAGATCCCTGATGAAGTCAGAGAGATGCAGGAGACAACAGATGAAGTCAGAACAGCAGGAGCTGGTGTACTAGGAGCCACAGCCCTAGGCATGCCGTTGGGCTTACTTGCAGGAGCAGCAGGAGCAGCAGGAGCAGAAACAGCAGCAGCAGTAGCAGTAGCAGCAGGAGGAGCAAGAGCATTATCAGCAGGAGCAGCAGCAGCAGCAGCAGCAGCAGCAGGAATAGCAGCAGCAGCAGCAGGAGCATCAGTAATAGCAGGATCAGCAGGAGCAGCAATAATAGCAACAGTAGTAATAGCAGCAGGATCAGCCATTTTTTTGGCTGGTGCAAATGTAACAAAAGGGAAATCAGAGAGTGGAAGTGTAAATGAAATAAAACGGCTGGGGAAAGACTTCATGAAGATCGTTGAACGGCTGAAGAAGGACCTGGAAGAAATAAAGAGGATGTGTGAGAAGTTGGAGCAAAGATCAGCTGAACTTTTGGCTGAAATCAGTCTGACAGAAATGGAGGAGTTTCAGTGGACTCTTAAAGTAGTGGAGGAGTTTCAGAGGAGCCTGTCTATCCCTGGAAGAAGTGACAGAGTATTATCTGATATGTGGAAAGTTTTCAGAGTCACAGCGACCCCTGAAGAGGACAGAAAGTTAACAGACTCCATCATCCAGTCAGCTAATCGCTGTCAGAAAGTCATTGATGACTTGAAGAAGATGAAAGAAGAACTCAAAGACTTCACAGAACAGTGAACATACACACTGCAGTTTGAAAAAAGGGAATGTTGAATTATGTTATTATAATTATATCTCATTAAATCTGCAGTTTTTTTGACACATTTAAAATTTTGGACCCAGATGATCCTCTGATCCTGTTTATCCAAAGAAACTCCTCAGTGTTATTAATATGATATTTACTTTCTCGGAATATGATGCTACTTATAATTCTGTCTGAAACATGAAAGATCCTCAGATCCAGAGCAGCGAAAACAAGTCTGATGAACTAAGTCTGATGAATAAAGTGATGCCAACTGAGAATAGATGAGCCATGTAGTAACGTAGCAGTGCCACAAGATGGCAGCAGCTGCATCTGATGTATTTCAATTCAATTCAAATTTATTTATATTATCAAATCATAGCAGTGGCTATTGCGACAGTGGCGAGGAGAAACTCCCTTTTAGGAAGAAACCTCGGCAGACCCAGACTCTTGGTAGGTGGTGTCTGATGGTGCTGGTTGGGGTTATGATGAACAGTGGCGTAATAGTCACCATCCATCCATCCATCCATCTTCGTCCGCTTATCCGGTGTCGGGTCGCGGGGGGAGCAGCTCCAGCAGGGGACCCCAAACTTCCCTTTCCCGAGCAACATTAACCAGCTCCGACTGGGGGATCCCGAGGCGTTCCCAGGCCAAGTTGGAGATATAATCCCTCCACCTAGTCCTGGATCTTCCCCGAGGCCTCCTCCCAGCTGGACGTGCCTGGAACACCTCCCTAGGGAGGGCGCCGGGGGCATCCTTACCAGATGCCCGAACCACCTCAACTGGCTCCTTTCGACGCGAAAGGAGCAGCGCTCTCCAGCTCCTCATGGATGACTGAGCTTCTCACCCTATCTCTAAGGGAGACGCCAGCCACCCTCCTGAGGGAAACCCATTTCGGCCGCTTGCACCCTGGATCTCGTTCTTTCGGTCATGACCCGCCTTCATGACCATAGGTGAGGGTAGGAACAAAACCGACCGGTAGATCGAGAGCTTTGCCTTCTGGCTCAGCTCTCTTTTCCGTAACGGCTGCGATAGATGGAATGTAATACCGCACCCGCTCGCCGATTCTCCGACCAATCTCGGCTCCATTGTCTCACTTTCGCGAACAAAACCCCAAGGTACTTGAACTCCTTCACTTGGGGTAAGGACTCATTCCCTACCTGGAGAAGGCATTCCATCGGTTTCCTGCTGAGAACCATGGCCTCCGATTTAGAGGTGCTGATCCTCATCCCAACCGCTTCACATCGGCTGCGAACCCGATCCAGTGAGTGCTGAAGGTCGCAGGCCGATGATGCCATCAGGACCACATCATGTGCAAAAAGCAGCGATGAGATCCCCAGCCCACCGAACTGCAACCCCTCCCCACCCTTACGCCTCGATATCCTGTCCATAAATATTACAAACAGGATTGGTGACAAAGCGCAGCCCTGACGGAGGCCAACCCTCACCTGAAACGAGTCCGACTTACTGCGAGAACCCGGACACAGCTCTCACTTTGGTCGTACAGAGATTGGATGGCCCTGAGTAGAGACCCCCTCACCCCATACTCCCGCAGCACCTCCCACAGTATCTCCCGGGGACCCGGTCATACGCCTTCTCCAAATCCACAAAACACATGTAGACCGGTTGGGCATACTCCCCCGCCCCCTCCAGGATCCTTGCGAGAGTGAAGAGCTGGTCCGTTGTTCCCACGACCAGGACGGAATCCGCAGTGTTCCTCCTCAACCTGAGGTTCGACTGTCGGCCGAACCCTCCTTTCCAGCACCTTGGAGTAGACTTTACCAGGGAGGCTGAGAAGTGTGATACCCCTGTAATTGGCACACACCCTCTGGTCCCCCTTTTTAAAAGGGGAACCACCACCCCAGTCTGCCACTCCTTTGGCACTGTTCCAGACTTCCACGCAATGTTGAAGAGACGTGTCAACCAGGACAGCCCCTCCACACCCAGAGCCTTGAGCATTTCTGGACGGATCTCATCAATCCCCCGGGCTTTGCCACTGTGGAGTTGTTTGACTACATCAGTGACTTCCGCCCGAGAAAACCGACAATCCCCCGTCATCCTCCAGCTCTGCCTCTAAACATAGAGGGCGATTAGTCGGATTCAGGAGTTCCTCAAAATGCTCCTTCCACCGCCCCTATTACCTCCTCAGTTGAGGTCAACAGTGTCCCATCCTTACTGTACACAGCTTGGATGGTTCCCCTTCCCCTCCTGAGGTGGCGAACAGTTTTCCAGAAGCACTTTGGTGCCGACCGAAAGTCCTTCTCCATGTCTTCTCCAAACTTCCTCTCACACCGCTGCTTTGCCTCTTTCACGGCAGAGGCTGCAGCCCTTCCGGCCCCCGGTTGCCCTGCAACTGCCTCCGGAGTCCTCTGGGATAACATATCCCGGAAAAAGACTCCTTCTTCAGTCGGACGGCTTCCCTGACCACCGGTGTCCACCACGGTGTTCGTGGGTTCCGCCCCTGAGGCACCTAAGACCCTAAGACCACAGCTCCTCACCGCAGCTTCAGCAATGGAAACTTTGAACATTGTCCACTCTGGTTCAATGCCCCCAGCCTCCACAGGGATGCACGAAAAGCTCCGCCGGAGGTGCGAATTGAAAGTCCGTTGGACAGGGGCCTCCTCCAGACGTTCCCAATTTACCCGCACTACACGTTTGGGCTTACTAGGTCTGTCCAGAGTCTTCCCCCAACCCCTGACCCAACTCACCACCAGATGGTGATCGGTTGACAGATCTGCTCCTCTCTTCACCCAAGTGTCCAAAACATACGGCCTCAGATCAGATGAAACGATTATAAAATCGATCATTGACCTTCGGCCTAGGGTGCTCTGGTACCAGGTACACTTATGAGCATCCCTATGTTCGAACATGGTGTTCGTTATAGACAATCCATGACTAGCACAGAAGTCCAACAACAAACAACCACTCTGGTTTAGATCAGGGAGGCCGTTCCTCCCAATCACGCCTCTCCAGGTGTCTCCATCATTGCCCACGTGTGCGTTGAAGTCCCCCAGCAGAACAATGGAGTCCCCCACTGGCGCCCCATGCAGGACTCCACTCAAGGTCTCCAAGAAGGCCGAATACTCCGAACTCCTGTTTGGTGCATATGCACAAACAACAGTCAGAGTTTTCCCCCCCACAACCCGCAGGCGTAGGGAGGCGACCCTCTCGTCCACCGGGGTAAACTCCAACGTAGCGGCGCTCAGCCGGGGGCTTGTTAGTATCCCCACACCCGCCCGGCGCCGCACACCCTGAGCAACTCCGGAGAAGAAAAGAGTCCAACCCCTATCCAGGAGTACGGTTCCAAGAACCGAGACCGTGCGTGAGGTAAGCCCCACCAGATCTAACCGGTAGCGCTCCACCTCCCGCACCAGTTCCGGCTCCTTCCCCCACAGAGAGGTGACGTTCCACGTCCCCAGAGCCAGCGTCTGCTGCCCGGGTCTGGTCCGTCGAGGCCCCTGACCTTCACTGCCACCCATGTGGCAGCGCACCCGACCCCAGCGGTTCCTCCCACAGGTGGTGGGCCCATGGGCTGGAGAGATGGGGGCCACGTAGCTTGTTCGGGCTGTGCCCGGCCGGGCTCCGTGGCAAACCCGGCCACCAGGCGCTCGCCGACGAGCCCGCCGTCTGGGCCTGGCTCCAGACGGGGGCCCCGGGTTTCCTCCGGGCAGGGTCACTCCATTTCTACCTTGTTTTTCCATTGGGGTTTTTGAACCATTCTTTGTCTGGCCCCTCACCTGAGACCACTTTGCCTTTGGAGACCCTACCAGGAGCACAAAGCTCCAGACAACACAGCCCTCAGGTTCACAGAGACACACAAACCTCTCCACCACGATAAGGTGATGGTTCACGGAGAAGTAATAGTCACAATAAAGATAATGGAACAGTGACTACAATGGCAGTCGTAGTAGTTCATGTCATAGCCGAGCACAGCATGGCGTTACAGGATGTAACGTGGTACAGCAGAGCATGGGTGGACGCAATGGACGCGGCAGGATGCAGCAGGACGTAACCGGACATTGCAGGGAATCACAGAGCGTAGCAGGGTGTAGCCAGATCTTGATGTCACCCTAATCCGAGGTGATATTCTGGGCGAAGAAGAAACATAAGGACTACGGGGAGTTAACTCCCCAGAGCTAGGTTAGTAATGGTGTTTTTCCATTACATGGTACCTGCTCGACCGTAAACAACATGAAATCAACAAGATAGTTAACTTTTTCTGCTCCAGATTTCCCACCGTGGTCAGAAAGAACAGGGGAGACACTTTGTTTCTCTCACATATATATGACTCTAGAGTCGCTACTCGCTGCGGAGCTAATCGCCGGCACTCTCTCACTTCTCCCTCGCTCACCAGCTCCCCACACACACACACAGCGACTCGACACACACACCAGCGCACAAGTATAACCATCAGGCCACTTGTATGCTACGGAGAAAGCTCTGCATGGAGCCTCCGGCAGCAAAAAAACACCGCTGGCTAAACTATTTAAAAATGCCGTCTCTCGCTAGCAATGCAGTGATCAGTGACAATTCTTTCCGACCAATCAGCAGCCTGCAGGGTTTCACATAACCTTCTTGGCTCGCCTCAGCTCGCTTGGAACCTCGACTGAGGAGGTACTAAAAAAAGTACCTGTTAACAGGTACCAGGGACTTTTTTTCGTAATGGAAAACCAAAAAAGGCGAGTAGAGTCGAGGCGAGGCGAGTAGGTACCATGTAATGGAAAAGCGCCATAACAAGCATTTCTGGGACAGGATGCACATAAAAGGAAACAAAAGAAAAGAGAGAGGAGAGAGCAGCTCCTTGTGTCATAAGAAAGAAAGAACTTCCCCGGCAGTCTAGAATTATAATAGCAGAGGCAGGTTAAAGAAAGGTGCAAGATCGGGCTAGAGCTCTCCCCTGCTGGATCGGGCTGTACTGGCCTGCCTACCTCTACTCTCACTATATGATTGAATATATGATAGATAAATCTGATGACTATAAAGAGAAGCAGAGGAAAGCAGGGGTGCTGTATCTGCAGCTTTGCACCCTGCCCCGCCGGGCTACATTTACACAACGCAATTCCTCTTCCCTAACTATAAGCTTTATCAAAGAGGAGAGTTTTAAGTTTAGTCTTAAATGTGGTGACGGTGTCTGCCCCCCGAACCCAGATTGGGAGCTGCGTACATAGGAGAGGAGCTTGATAGCTGAAGGCTCTGGCTCCCAGTCTACTTTTAGAGACTCTAGGGACCACAAGTAGCTCTGCATTCTGGGAGCGTAGTGCTCTGCTGGGACAATAAGGTACTAAGAGCTCTACTAGATATGATGGTGCTTGACCATTTAGAGCTTTGTAGGTCAGGAGGAGGATTTTAAATTCAGTCCTGTATTTTACAGGAAGCCAATGCAGAGAAGCTAATACAGGAGAAATATGATCTCTTTTCTTAGTTCTTGTCAGAACACGTGCTGCAGCGTTCTGGATCAGCTGGAGAGTCTTAAGGGACTTATTTGAGCAACTTGACAGTAGGGAATTACAGTAGTCCAGCCTGGAAGTAACAAATGCATGGACTAGTTTTTCAGCATAGTTTTGAGACAGGATGTTCCTAATTTTGGCAATGTTACGAAGATGAAAAAAGGTTGTTCTTGAGGTTTGTTTTAAGTGTATGACAGGTCTTGTCGTTATTTCTATTGGTCCTGCGTTTAAAGGTGAACCGTTAAAAGTTGAGGGCAAAAGGTGATGAATTTTATCTAATCTAAACTAATGTCTGAGCTGCAGCAGCGTGTACCTGAGTGGTGTGACTGTGTGTGTGTGTGTGTGTGTGTGACTGTGTGTGTGTGTGTGTGTGTGTGTGTGTGTGTGTGTGTATGTGTGTGTGTGTGTGTCTGTGTGTGTGTGTGTGTGTGTGTGTGTGTGTGTGTGTCTCACACACTCAAACACACAGACTACACCACTGAAAGCACCAGTGTAATTATGATCAGATCCTGTGCCTGTCTGATGAGGAAGTGATATTGATAAGTCTTGT